>NC_056737.1:328579572-328879572 GCF_019279795.1 Protopterus annectens
ACTTGTTCAGACACAGTCCTCCCATGTTGGCTTGTACCTATGGGAAATATATACCAAACAAGGGAGGTCCCAGGACCAAGCCTTGTGGGATGCCAGTTGTAGCTGGTTTGTAGTCTGACATGGCTGCAGCATTTCTGACCATGTCAGTTCTGTCCTTGGGCTGGTTTGCAACCCATCTACTGACATAGGGGTTTATATTTAAGCTGGTGAGCTTATCTATAATGAACACATGGGTTATTGTATGGAAGGTTTTTGCAAGGTCCAGATAGGCTGTGTGGACCACATTCCCCTCATCAGTGGCCTTGATGACTGTTTCAAATGAGTCAAACATGTTTAAGGGGCAGGATCTGCCCTTAAGAAAGTCACGCTGGGTAGGGTCCAGTGTCTGTAGGTCCCCAATATCTTTATTTCTGAGGTCCATGATGATCCTTTCCATAGCTTTGCAGACCAAGCTTGTCAGGATTCTGGGGTGATAGTTTGCAGTATCCATTCAGGCACTACCTTTGTGGAGTGGGACCACTGTTGCTGTACACTGCTCTTTGGGTACATATCCTGTGGTAAGGCTGAAATTGAGCAGTAGTGTTATTTGGTATTCCATTCTTCTTGGAGTTCATGTTGGACACAGCCCAGGACACCATCTCGTACCATTGATGCTGTGTGCTTTGCTTTGAAGATGCTGGCTGTTACCTCAGCATCTGCAATGTCAGGGGGCCAGCACTCTGCTGGGATAGATATTTGGCATTTTGGTGGGGGGGGGGGTTTGTACTGAACCTGTCAGGTTGGATGTTGGCAATGTGTGTGGGTTTGGTGTATTGTTTGTAATATTTGGTAATTCAGAGCATATTTGTGAATTCCCAACAAGGTTCTTACCATCAGTTAAGAAAGCCTTGTGATTATCCTTAGTGTCCTGTACAATTTGTATCTTCATAGGTTCATAGGTTCATACTAGGCTATCTGCCCTAGGGCATTTATAAGCCTAGCCAGAGTGTGTGTGGCTTTCGCCACCCCTTGCTATGTGAATATTATGCCCAGTTAGGGTTTACTTTACTGTGCCTCTGTCTAGACATGACACAGTGAAGATACCCAGTGTAAATCTACGATCTTCCATCCACTTGGCAAGATTCCTGTTGAAGAGAGTCAGTGAGGGGCTCTGCCTAACACGGAGTGGGATTCTGTTCCAGAGTGTAGGGAGCCTCTGGGTTATGAATCTGTCCCTCCAGCAAATCCTATTTATTTATGTGTTGAGGTTGACATAAGTCGCTCTCGCGGCTCTGATGGATTTGGATTTTCTGAGGTGGAGCATGTCCATCAATTCTGTATTGGACATGACCTTATACATCGGGCATACATCGCCTCTGAGTATGCAGTATGTGACTGCATACAGCTGGGGTGTTGTCAGCCAGGCAGCATATGACAAATGTTTGAGACCCTTTATCCTCTTGGTGAGGTACTTTTGAGGTCTTTCTGACTGCTGCAGGTGTCGGGTACGGTACATCCCAAATGGGGCATTGTACTCAATTATGGGCCTGATAAGAGAAGAGTATAGGGGCACAATGACCTCTCTTGACATAGATGTGAATCCTTTCATGATAAGGTGGCCAATATAGGTGCTCTTCCTAGCCACGTTGGCAATGTGAGTGTCACATGTGGGGTTACTGTCCACTTGTGTCCCTAGGTCCCTGATTACTTCTTCCATATGTAATGGATTATCACCTATGTGATGATTTGTGAGTACCTTGTTTGGTATTTGGGGAGACATTCATACTCTCCAGTGTCTTCAGGAAGGCTGAGTGGTGTTCCTGGGTCTGAGAGGGTGGTCTGTAGCATGCTACAAACTGTACAGCGGTTTTGCCTACAGTTAGTTGCACATGGATGGTCTCTGATGCTTCGTGCATTGTCAGTAACCTGGACGTGTGGGTATCTTTGCTGAATATGGATACTCCCCCTCCTTTTGTGGTTTGGTCCAGGTTTTGGGGCCGAAAATCATGATATGAGGTATAACCTGGTAGTGCTGGGGTGCTCTCAGGAGCCTTGATGCAGGTTTCCATCACTGCACAGACATCGATGTTCTCCATACTGGGGAGGGCCTTGAGAGCATGCATCTTGAGGTTTAGACTTCTGGCATTGAGCAGCATTACCCTTATGTTTTTTCCAATTATGTTTTCTAGGGAGGTGGGTTTGTCTTTTCAGCCTTGCCTTCAAAAGGCACTATGGAGGTGGCAAGAGCCTTAGCCAATATCCAGACACCCAGGGGTGACCGGTGCAAGCCATCCCTGGCAAAGCAGCGTGGCTTGTCAAGCATGACATCCCAAGCAGACACACATTGGATCCCCTTGGAATGACACCAGTAATTGAGCCAATTGTTAAAGCTGATCATTCTGTCTGTACTGTGGCATCATTGTTGGTGGGGGTAGGATGCTGCTCAGGGTCAGAGTCATACTGGCCTGGCCTACATAATGGAAGAGCTCCTCTATGTCTCTTTACATGTAGTCCAGGGAGGTACGTCTCAGGTCATTCACACCAGCATGGACAATGACTGAGTCATATTTGTACTTGCTTTGGAGTGACCTGCATGCTTGTGTTATGTGGCGGATTGTAGCAGCCTACAGGCAGCTTACTGTACCCTTTTCCTTGTTCAGTCTAGTGAGCGGGACATCAGTGTGTCTGACTATGGAGTCACCTATTACAAGTGTATCAGGCATGTTGTTTGTCCTTACAGGCTGTGACTGTTTGGCACACCGACTTTGTGTACTATGTGTTGCATGTGCTATGTTTGGGGGTAGTGGTTGCTTGGGTGTCTGCTTTGGAGGCCTCTGTTGATTTGGTGGTTTTTAATTAGAGCCTCCGGGAATGTTTTTGTGTGTTTATGTCTTTGGTTTGCAGTTGTGATAGGTCTATGTGAGACTGGGTTTGTGGTGTGTGTGGTTACCTTCTCCTCCTGACTAGTTTAGACAGTACTGAGTTGAGAGAGCTCAGCCTCCAGTTTGGAGACGTGGTTGCATCTCTCACATATATTTGTATTTCTTGGGGGGAGGAGGGGTTGTCTGTGTACATGGGGCAGGTGTAACATTGCCCAAGATTCACAGATTCAACTTGTTGTAGCTGGCCTTAGTGGATTTTATGAGTGGCCATATTTTATTGCCATAATACTGATCAGAGATTACTTCCCTTTTTGGGTTTGCTCTATCATGTAGTGGCTTCCTCATTCTCTTGCATGGTTTGGTAATGGCTGGGGTCCACCATGCCAGATGCCTGCATGTATGGTATTGGGCCTTGGTTTTATTTGGGATTGCATAATCCATGCATTTCTGACTGTGTTCATAGAATGCATTTATAAAGGGTTCTGAGGTGTGGCCCATATTTTCCACAGGCACAGGGCCTTTAATGGATTCCACATCAGTTTGGAGGAGTGCAACATTTCCTTTACATGTGTTTTTCACTGTGGTTTTCTGGCCAGGGACTGTGGTCAGGATGTGAATATCCAGTGTGATTACTCTATGGTCTGATCTTACCAGTGAGGGATACGCTTCTCATCTGGCCGTAGAGTACCCATGTTGCTGATTATCACATCCAGTATGCTTACCCCTCTTGTGGGAGTGGTACGTTGTTCCTGAGCATTTTGGTTTATGGATTCTAGGAACCTTTGGCCTAGGGTGTTGGAGCTGGAATAATGCTCCCAGTCTATGTTTCAGTATTTTCAGTCACCCAATATAATGTTTGGAGAGCTTGATATTTCCATGTGTTCCAACGTAGGCCAAGTGCAGTTCCTGCAATTAGGAGGGTAGTCTGTAGCAGGCTACAAACTGGCAGGCAGTCTTAGCCACTGTTACTTGACCATGGATAGTCCATGCTGCTTCTTGTTGTGGTACCAACATGGGGGTGTGGTTATCCTTGACAATTATTGCTACTCACCCTCCTTTTGTAGTTTGTTCCATGTTTTGGGGCTCTAAAGCATGGTATGAGGTGTAACCTGGTAGTGTTAGGGTGCTCTTGTGAGCCTTAACCCAGTTTTCTGTTACAGGACAGATATCAACATTCTCCATGCTGAGGGGAGTTTAGACTGCATGCATCTTGCAGTTTAGACATTTGGCATTGGGTAGCATTACATCTAGGTTCTTATCCCTTGTGATACCTATGGAGGTGGGTTTGTGTTTTGAGCCTTACCTATTCAAGGCACAGTGGGGGTGACAACAGCCTTTGCCAGTATCCTAAAGGCCAGGACTGATAGGTGCACACCATCCCTAGCAGGTGGAGCATCGTGTCTTGCTCAGCATGTCATCCCAGGCTGGCACGCTTTGGATCCCCTTTGTCTAACAGCAATACGTAAGACAATTATTGTAATTGATCATCTCATCTTCATATTGTGGCATCATGCTTGGTGAGGGTAGGATGTTAGTCAGGGTCATCAAGTTTGCATATACTACATGGTGTTATATTGCTTAACACATGGCAATCATGCCTCAGGTGGTGCTCCAGGGCTGTCTATGTTGGATACACATACTACACTCCCTGTACATGTTTGATAGCAGGTTGTGTCAACTTAGGCATCCCTTTTACTATATGTGTGAGTCAGAGAGAGGTATCATTTCCTGGGTTCCTACTGAGCTAGTGTATGTGCTATGCATTGCCACTTTGCCAAGGCATACTGGGCACGCTTCCTTCTGCCTACTGGGGCAGGCTCAGGTTGTTCCTCCTCCGAGTCACGCTCTGCCTGTGATTGGCTTGGCAATGGTGGGGAGCTGTTTGGCCCAGCCCTATGCTGGTCCTGCTGCAGCTGTTTTCACAGAATCATATTATGTAGCATAGCACATACCATGACAATTTGGGTACATGTAGTTGGTGAGTACTGCAAGGCTCCACCAGATGTGTCCAGGCACCAGAACCATGACTTGAGCAGCCCAAACACACGCTCGATTACATTTCGTGTTTGTGCGTGTGTCTCATTATGGTGTTCTTGTTCAGGTGTGTGTGCATTTCTGATGGGTGTCATCAGCCACGGCTCCAGTGCATAGCCAGCATCCCCCACTAAGTGACCATGTGGGATGTCCCCATTGGCAAATGTCTGGTACAGCTGCGTCAAATGCCAGATATGGGAATCATGGTAGCTTTCAGGGCAGCCAGCACACACATTCATTATAATGCCCTGTGCATCACACACGAACTGGCAGTTCATGGAGGGGAAGCCCTTGCGGTTAATGTAGGCTGGTGCTTTGATGTGTATATGCATGCAGTCTATTGCACCCACTACCTCAGGGTATTCCGCTATTTGCTGGAAGAGACGCATATTGCTGGCCAATACCTCACGGGAATTGGGGAAATATACATGCTCACCGACATGTGCTGACATGGCATCCAGGAACTGGTGCAGTACCCTGGATGCTGATGCCTGTGATATCCCCATCATATCACCAGTTGGTCTCTGGAAGGTACCTGCTGCTAGTATTCTTAGGCCAACACATACCTTGGTTTCCACTGGGATGGGTTCCCCTCTGTTGGTTCTGTGTGTGAGGCGTGGCCTGCACAGCTCAACAATTTGCTGCAGGAGGTCTCTGTCCACTCTATAGCGCTCCACTATCTCCAGCTCATGTAACCCCTGGGAGGCGACCCTGGGCCTGTACACTCTTCTCCGTCTCCTCACTGTGGGTTGTCTGGCAGCATTTGCAAAGTCACCACCCTCAGCAAGTTGTATATGTCTCCTTATAACAGATATGGCAGCCCCTAGCATTTTTGGTCTGAGTGAAGCTTTTTCAGTTTTCACTTCTAATAGCTTACTCCTCTGTTGCAGTATCTCTTGAGAGAAACATTCTGCACTGTTGTTTGCAGAGTTTTAAGTGCTGGGCTGGGCTACTGTTCTGCCTGTGTAATTGCCTGCTTCTGATTGTTTTCACCTGCTAGCTCTGCCAGTAATCCCTGCTAGCTTCCTACTATTTCCCATGCTTCCTTTTTCCCTTCTGTTTCCTCAGGGGGGAGCAACGGCGCATACCAGCAAATTCATGCTCATAGTGGCTAACACGCACGCACACATTCTTAGACGGACTAGAATCTGCTTATTCAGGTTAAAACGTGTGCACACCAGCGCAAACAAGCTTACAGGTGTTTAAACAGGCTCCTACATGCTTATTCTGCCTTAAACATGAGCACTCACGCTTACACACGCGCACTCTATCTTATTCGCGCCTCCCAGCGTGCACACGCGCGCATGCATGCCCAGCAAGAAACTTTGATGTTATCCATAGTGTACACCTTCCATTTCTTGGCTTTCCCATGCCTACTTGTTGACACTCCTCTTTCCATGATGTGTGACTGACAGCTTTCACATGCCACTGTGCTCCAATGAGCTGCATTCCTTTCCTACATTCCCCCCTGTGATGTCACCTATCTCCTACTCTGTTACTCCCCCTTATCCTACTCCTACACTGCATGGAATGTGCTCATTTTCTATGTAACAGTGCGATTCACTATCCCACCACTCATTTACATTGGATTGCCTACTAATGCTTAGTTACATGTCTTACACTCCACTTCCCTCCTTAGCAACCCCAACTCAGTGGCCATGTTGTTTTAGCCTGCTATTCCCTTCCATTGTCAACTCATACTTTGCATTTGTGGGTTTAATATTTTTATTTTTCTGTTTTTTTATGGCGCAGCCCGTTTGCGCGACGCTACGCTACGTTTAAACATCGGCATTTTTATTTCATGTTTGCATCAGGGTACGTTGGCAGTGGCCACATATATGGCCATTGGCATGCTGCCTGGGACATTTGCAACCTTTATTTGGAGCTGACAAGGCTCCATTGTGTTATTTGCAGAACGGTACTCAGTTATCAACTGAGTATATTTCTGCAGATAACACGGCTCTTACACGGGCAGGTTTCTGCTTCCTGGATTGCGAAATTACCTCATTTGCATGCCTTTCAGCTGCAAGTGAGGTAATTAACATAGCCACGCCCTGCCCGTGCAAGAGCTGTTTTAGGTGCTCTCTTACATGCACATTCAGGCTGTTCCTGGATCGCGATGGCTGCATGGAGTCTTACACTACTCTTAGACTCCGTGCAAGCCATCGTGAATCCTGCCCATTAGATTTTTGAATAAAGAAAGGATAAACCAATTTGAGACATTATGGGTGAGGAATATGATTTGGAATTTAGGGATATGATTTGGAATTTAGGGATAAAACGTGTTCAGGGTTATTGTTATTATGCAAAAGAAATGAAGTAATACTAAGCTGTGGTGGTAGTAAAATGATTGTCAGTAGTGGATATTCATATGAGAGGACACATTTTGAGAATTATGATATATGCATATACAGATAGCATAAAAACAAGAGGAATTATTTGAAAAAAAAATGAAACCATATGTTATTGTAAATCTGGACATAATTGTGATGGATGACTTTAACTGTAATCAGAAGAAAGCAGTAGGAACACTATCAGGGGATGTTAAATAAAATAAGTTATAAATGTAGGTGAAATGGACCTTGATTCCAAAAGACTTGCTCTCAGCATAAGTGACCACTTATGCTGAGAGCAGGTATTTTGGAATCTGGTCCCAGTAGTAAGCCTGTTTATAGATAGGCCTTACACCAAAGTAAGTCTCTTACATTGATAGCAGGTCTTTCGGAATCAGGGCAAACTTACATTGACAGCACCATTTTTGGAATCTGGCCCATGACGTTGGGGAGAAAAGAAAAATATATGTACAAAAGAAATATTATAAAAATGGAAATTGATTGGGCTTTTTTCAGATTTTTTGACTTGGTAAGAAGTACAATTAAGGATTTTTTTCAGATCATGATGTGGTTTGGGCAAGAATAAATGTGAATTTAGAATACATTAAGATATGGACAGGTTTAAAAATTTAAATTATGCAAATATAAGAACAATTTTTGAGGAAAAAAGCAAACATTTTATATAAATTATATAACAACAAAATTGGTCTAGCTGGGTTGAATCCAAAAAGAAATTTAAAATGATATACAAAACAAAGGAAAATGATTTTTTTAAAGATTGATATAAGGAAATATAATGAGAAGAAGGAAAATTTGAGGGACTTGATGGAAAATGAAAAATATGTGGTAATAGAGAAGGAGTTATATGAACAAAATGTTAAGAAAACAGCCATATTTAATACAGGGGAAGACACAGGAACTTTCAACTTTTTGGGAAAGAAAATAAAGAGACAAAATTTAATAATGACACAAGTAAATACAAAATAAGATATTTATGTTAAAAGGTGGGATGAGTTTGAAGAAGTATTTTTAAGAAAGAAAGAAATATGAAAAATATAGAAATAAATAAAATAAAACAGGAATGTGAAAAGTTCTCAGATGAAGAAAATGAAGTTTTTAAAAAAATAAGTATGGAAGAGTTGGATAAAACTTTAAAAATGATTAAAGAGAGTTCTCCATTAGGTTTAGATGGTCTGGATTATAACTTTCTTTCTTAAAAATATGGAGGAGAATTAGGAAAGTATTTGTTGTTGTGACTTTCGGCTTTTCTCGGTTAGGGGTTGCCACAGCTGAACTTCGGTCCGCTAATGATTGGCAGTTGATTTTTACGTACCGAGTTGCCAGCCCTGACGCACAAGCTTCAATGAAGGTACGCCCATTCACGCATGTCTCCACGCAGAAGACGCTATAACTGTGAGTCGAACCGGACAGCCTTTTACTGTGAGCCGACAACGCTACCGCAGCACCACCACCGCGGATGATAGTAAATGAATGGAAAGATCATGATTTTAAAGAAACTGATATTTGTGAAGTAGTAATGGGATAGATTTTGAAGAAAGAAGACAGAGAGTTTGAATAAGTGAAGACCAATATCATTAATGAATACATTTTTGGTAAGAATTTAATGAAAATAACAAAAATTAGGATGGCTAGGATTTAGAATAGAAGTGGAAAGAAGGAATTTATGGAGTAAAGAAAAACATATTAAATGAAGAGGAGCTCTCGGATTATGTAGCCCAGTGGGCATGACCCTAGCCCTGAGCAGCATCCTACCATCACCCAGAATGATACCACAGTACAAGCAGAAAATGATTGATTTCAAAAATTAGTGACTAAGTTTCTGATGTCATTCTAAGGGGATCCAGTATCTGTCTGCTTGGGATGACATGATAGACAGACCTCGATGCTTTGCCAGAGATGGCCTGCATCTGTCACCCCTGGGCTTTCAGATACTTGCCAAGCCTCTTGCCACCCCTATTGTGCCTTTTTTAGGCGGTGTTCCAAAGACCAAATTACCACCGTAACAGCTACAAACAAATGCAATCTGAGGGTCATGCTGCTCAACGCTAGAAGTCTAAATCTCAAAATGCACTCATTCAAAGCACTCCTTAAAATGGAGAACATCAACATTTGTTCTGTAACAGAGACCTGGTTCAAGGCAGCAGAAACCACCCCTGCACTACCAGGCTGTAACTCATTCCACACCTTTTGGCCCCAGAACTTGGAGTGAAGCTCCAAAGGTGATGATGTTTCCATATTCATAAAGGATGCGCACACCTCCAGACTGGCAGCCCAACATAACTCATCAGAGATACTTCAGGTGCAGCTAACATTGGGTAAGACAGCAATTCAGGTTGTAGCCTGCTATAGGTCCCCAACCATGTCCCAAGACTCTCACTCCATGTTCCTAAGCACCCTGGAGAATATTAGGATCCAACCTAACACTCTCATACTGGGTGACTTCAACTACCCCTCCATTAACTGGGAAAACTACTCATGTACCAATACACTTGCCCAACGTTTCCTGGAATTCATTAATTCCAGTGCCCTGGACCAGCTCATTCTTACCCCCACTAGAGGTAGTAACATCCTTGACCTAGTCATTACTAACATGGGCAACTGTTGCTCTAAACCAAAAGTCAACTCCTCCCTGGTTAGATCTGACCACAAAATAATCACCTTGGAAATCCACATCCCTCCCACCTCCCCTGCGAAGGTAACCACCATGAAAAACTTCTCCAAAGCTAACTTTGGGCTTCTAAAAACAGAGGTGGCTAACTTCACTGCACCCATGCAAATGGAGAATAGTTGCATGACTGCCGAATCATACACTAATGCACTGTACAATCACGTACACAAATGCATGCATCTCACCATACCCAATAGAGCCAAGATACTCTCCTCCAAAAAAAGGAAGAAAATCTGGTGATCCCCTGCCATAAACAAACTATACAACAGAAGGAGGAAACTGATGCGGAATAAGGTGAAGTCCCAAGACTGGAAAAACTCCCTTATCAGCCTCAACAAAAAGCTGAGATCCCTCATCAAATCCTCTAAAGCTAGCTATGAAAACAGAATTACAGCAGATAGTAAAGACAACCACAAGACCTTCTATAGTTATGTAAAGAAGCTCCACAGCAATACCCAGATTTGCTCTGAGCTACTGCACAATGGTACCTCTTATACCAAGCCAACAGATTCAGTGGCAACTTTACCCCTTCCCCCAAGGACCAATCACAATACCAGTAGATTGCCAGTCATCCAGCATTACTTCTGCACAAGTTAAAACAGCACTGCCCAAGGCCAAGAATACAGCTTCTATGGGACCTGACAATATCCCTGGCTGTGTTCTACATGAACTACAGAGTGAACTGGCACCTCACCTGTGTGCCCTGTTCAATCACAGCTTCACCTCAGAATTTGTCCCTAATAAATGGCACACTGCTACAGTCATCCCTCTCCACAAAGGAGAAGCGACTACAGACCCTGGGAAATATCGCCCCATTAGCCTGATGAGTCTGATATGCAAAGCTAGGGAATGCATCATCATGGACCTAATAAACAAGGGAATAGGGAATTTCCAAACTCTGAATCCCACACAGTTTGGTTTTGTGAAAGGTAGATTCAGTGGCAACTTTACCCCCCAAGGACCAATCACAATACCAGTAGATTGCCAGGCATCCAGTATTACTGCTGCACAGGTTAAAACAGCACTGTCCAAGGCCAAAGATACATCTTCTATGGGACCTGACAATATCCCTGGCTGTGTTCTACATGAACTGCAGAGTGAACTGGCACCTCATCTGTGTGCCTTGTTCAATCACAGCCTCATCTCAGACTTTGTCCCTACCGAATGGTGCACTGCTACAGTCATCCCTCTCCACAAAGGAGAAGTGACTACAGACCCTGGGAACTATCGCCCCATTAGTCTGATGAGTCTAATATGCAAAGCTATGGAATGCATCATCATGGACCTAATAAACAAGGATATAGGGAATCTCCAAACTCTGGATCCCACACAGTTTGGTTTTGTGAAAGGTAAATCATGCCTGCTCAACTTGGTCAACTTCTTTCAGTCAGTCACCAGACCAGTGGATGATGGCAAAGTGGTTCATACAGCCTGCTTTGATCTGGCAAGGCCTTTGATACCATTCCCCACTCAGGAATTATAGAAAAACTCACTAAGCTAGGCATCAACCCCTATATCACTAGGTGGGTTGCAAACTGGCTCACAGATAGAACCCACAGTGTGAAAGTAGCTGACTCCAAGTCAGATTGCCGACTAGTCTTGAGTGGAGTCCCCCAGGGTTCGGTCCTGGGTCCTCTCGTGTTTGGTATTTACTTCTCTGAAGTCCAGGCCAACACAAAGGGTCTCTGGCTGAAAAAGTTCGCAGACAATTGCAAGTTGGGAGCTATTATTAACTCCCCAAGTGATGTTGACATCCTACAGAATGGCTTCACTGAGACCAACAACTGGTGTCAGAACCATGGCCTTAAGCTCAATGCCAAAAAATGTGTCATCATCCCCTTTGGGAAAAACCCGGTACCCATGAATTACCACATCAATGGTAGTCTGCTGAACAAAGAAGGTGTTATAAGAGATCTGGGCACACAGGTTGACAGCAGCTGCTCTTTTGATCAACACATTGCTACTGTGGTCAGAAAGTCCTTCTATGTGGCACGTCTCACTACTAAGGGTTTTTCATCCAGGAAGAAAGAGGTCACTGTCTCTCTCTACTCTTCCCTCATTATGCCAATCATCGAGTACAATGCCCCATTTGGCATGTACCTCACTAAACACCTGCAACAACTGGAGAGACTGCAAATGTACCAAACAAAGAGGCTCCTAGGCCTTAAACACTTGTCCTGTATGGACAGACTCAAACAACTACAACTATTCTCTGTCTCATATCACCTACTCAGAGGTGATCTCTGCTTGACTTACAAAGCCATGTCTGACCCAGCTCTGTTAGAAATGCTACATCTAAAGAAATCCCAATCCCTCCGCACTTCACACTCCAGAGACCTCAATGCCATTACCACAATCAACAGAAAGTACTGGAGGGACAGGTTCATAACCCAGAGACTGCCCATGCTATGGAAGACTTCCAGTATATGTCAAGCAAAGCACCTCGCTGACCCTCTTCAAAAGAAATCCCGATGAGTGGATGGGAAATAGAAAATTCACCCCAGGGGATCACTCCAGTGGCTCTACTCGACAGAGGCACTGGGAACTAAGGTCGGGTGGCACGATGCTGGGATAATCCTATGGCCAGGCTTGTAAAGGATCCAGGGCCATTAGCCTAGTACACTGCTATGAATCTATGAAATGTTAATGATTACAAAATAAATCATTTATACTATTAAGCAATAAGGAAAAGGGAAACAAAGTGTGATTAGTTAATATTAGTTAATGTAGATGTCGAAAAACACTACAAGATATCTTAAAAAGTTATAATACTCAGAAAAGTATAATCAGATTAAGACAGCATATGGAAAAGGTATTTCAAATATTGTAGAAAACTGAAAGGAAAAGGAAAATATTATCATAGAAAGGAGAGTGAGACAAGGATTTTCTTTAAGTAGTTTGTTATTCACTTTATGTATGAATGCAGTAGTAAAATTATTAATAAAAGATATAAGAGAGGCAGCATACACTGTAATTACAAAGGAATAAAGTACCTATGTTGATGGTGTATGCAGATGATCTAGTGTTTGTTGCAAAAATATAGAATGGCTAATTGAGGTGGTAAAAAGGAGAGATAGGTTTAGATTATAAAGGCTTGAAAATAAATAAGGATAAAAGTAAAGGTTTAGGAGAAATAGTCAAAAAACAGGAAATTATTTTAATAGCAAGAAAATTAAGATATTAGGAATAAGTTTTGGAAGTTATAAAGACATGTAAGAACATTGGAAAGTTAGTATTAAACAAATACAAGAGACATGTAAGGTATGAAGGATGTTTATTTAATTAATGGCTATATTTTAGGAAAATTTGATTTATTTTTGGTCAGCTAAGTATGGAAAACAAAATTATGCAAACAATTTATATATTTTTTGGGGGGGCCATAGGTTGAATCCAGTAAAAAGAGGGTTAGTGTATGTATAATAGAGAAGAAGAAGAAGGAGTTCTTAATTTGAATAATCCAAATGTGTTTCTAGCACCTTTATGTCTATATAAGATTTTGAAAGGGAGAAAGTCTGAGCAAGAAAAAACAATTTTTAGGATATTGGAAAAAAATATAAAGAATTGTCAAGATAAAAAGAATAAAAGAATAATTGGGAAGAAGAAGAGAAAATGGAAAAATAAAATATTAGAATGCAAGTTTGATATACCTAAAGTTCAGGAAAAAAAGAGAGAGACACGGTGTGGAAATATTGTAGTAGAAAATGTTTACATGTACCCATGGAAGGGGTTCAAAAGAGATAAAGAAACTTATTAAAAGAGAAGAGAAATATTTAAAACTTGAAAAGAAAGACAAAATTGTATGCAGAGGTTGATGATTAGAAAGTTGCCTGTTAAAGAAGGAATGAAATATAAATCAACAGAATTAAGGAAATGTCTGACGTGTAGTAAAAGAAACTGTAGAACATGCACTTTTAGAATGTGAAATGGTTAGTAAAGTATGGGAGGAAGTAAGGAAACAGAATAAATGGGATTGGGAAGAAGAAATGAGAAAGGAAATATTTGATACGGCTGGTATACAGAAGAAAGTGTAAGGATGACAGACAAGAAAGATATGTATAGCTATTGTTTTCCATACGTGGCAGGCAAGAACAAATGAAATGCTATTTAATAAGTGCTGGGATAAAACTAATATCTGTAAAAAGATAACATTTCGGCTATGACAAAATAATGGGGGTTAAAGATTGTAATGAAAAGTATGTAGTTTAATAAAATAAGGGGTATTTTAAATAACTTATTTATGTTATAAACACTGGTTATCATTGTATATAAATAACTGAAATGTTAGTTTTCTGTTTTATGTGTTTAAAGTTTGGAATAAAGAGACCCTACTCATTTCAGTAGGTGCAATGAATTTTTTTACATCCATATGAGTTACCACAAACTCAAGCAACTGGACCATGGTTTAATGTCTCATCCAAAGGACAACACACTTAATGTTGCACTGCTGTGTCAGTAATTGATCTTCCTGGTGTGGGAATAGAACCCAAAGCCTTTTACACCAAAGTCAGTTGTGTTACCTGTTGTGCCATTGACAGACACATTTATCTCTGTATGTAACTTGTGATCCTTTGTCCACAAATCTACTTTCTCAAGATAAATATTAAATTTACATATGTAATCAGGACATGTTACAAATGCTCCTATTTTAATATCATTAGCTTATTTTGCCTGTCAAAATAGATTAGATACGGGAAAGACTGATGATACAGTGTTGAATAAAATGGGTCCTAAAAGAGAACCTACAGCGATCCCTGCATGAACTGATTCCCATTTCAAATTATTGCAAATCCTAACCTTCAGATACCTATCCAAAAAACAGTCTTGAATGAAATGTATAGCATATTGGTTAATTAAGAAGTGAATATAATTAATAATAGCAGTGTAAGGAATATTATGTAAAGCTTTTGATAGGTCCCAATAGGCCACCACAACTTCAATACTTGAATCAATAGCATTATACACATGATCATGGAAGTCAACCATATTGCTAAATATTGACTGGTTCTTTAATGTCATGTTGAAAAATATCCAGTAATGATCCTGATAGATTATTGTTTGTAATAATATCTAGAATACATTCTTAATAACACTTTCTAATTAATGATGTTAAAGTAACAAGCCTGCAGTTATTCACCTTATCACAGGTACCCTCCTTTGTGGATTGGTATAACATTAGCCTGTTTGCAACTCTTGTATGCCACACAGGAAGACAGGGGTGTGAATGGAGAGATGACAAGTCAGCAAGCAAAGAAGAGTAGTATTGCTGAAATTGTATTCATCCTCAAGTCTTGGTGAGTATCTTCATGAGATAGACCCTGTTTTTCAGAAAATCTCACCAAGATGACACTGATATATAGACTATATTTATATAGCATATATCATGGACAGAAGTAGGTTAACAATTAAAAAAGATAGCTGATTGCACAAGACCCAGAATAAAAAAGTGCCCAATCCTGGTAGACACACCGGTACCAGGACTGGAAAAGATAGTGTAGAATCCTCAAAATATGGAAACATTCCTACAATGGGGCCAGGCCAGGCCTAGGGGGAGTATGGCCACCCCTGTTGTAGAAGGAAGTAGTAGTCCACAAAAATCACAAAAACTGATAGGCCAAAGAAGAGCCATAAAGATCATAAAGTGGACTATTGAGGATGAGAAATAAATTATGTATTGATACTATTATGCAAAAAGCTCAGAATTTCCAGACACAAGATATACAAAATTATTAAGAGAGAAATTAGAGGAAAGAAAAATACTTCCACAAGAAAAACTGTCAGAAGCTTCAAATAAAAAATTGCATTCATTAATACAACAGATTTTTGAAAAACAGTATATAGATCAAGAAACATTGATCTGTTTGAAAAAAGAAGCATCTGAGGAAGTGTGAAAATATAAACACAACCTAGAGATTTTTAAAAAGTATAAAAAACAAATATGGACATGGGAAAGAAAGAGAGATTTGATGTGGTGTAATATTTATTCAAGGGAGAAAGACAAATTAATCAATATAAAGAAGGAAGCCCCAAAATATTTGAAGAGAAATACATGCAAAGGCATCTAGACATGGAAAATTCCACAGTAAAAAAATAATATAATAAAGAGAGGCTGTAGAAAAGAAGATTAGTAAAGTAAAAGTTAAAAAAATAAACTTGAAGTTATGGAGTGCCTGCGAAGTGAAGGATTTGGTGTAGAAGGTCTAACACAGGTTACATCACAGCAAGATGGAGTGTGTCCACAAAGTAAAGAAAAGCAGGAAGATCAAGAGACATCTGAAGAAGAAATATGGACACCGAAAAGAAAAAGAGATTTAATATGGTGTAATATTTATGCAAAGGAGAAAGCAAAACTAACCAATACAAAAAGAGCAGCACCAAAGATATTTGAAGAAGAATACAGGCAAAGGAATACAGATATGGAAAACTTTATAATACAAAAAATAAGTAGACAAAGAGGAAAAGTAGAAAAGGAGATTAGTAATGGAGAAGTTAAAGAAATAGAAACTGGGGTTATGGAGTACCTTGGAAATGAAGGATTCAATGTAGAAAGTCTAATTCAGAAAGCACTACAGAAGGATAGAGCAATGGATATCCAAATTAAGGAGAAACCAGTGGAACGGGAAGCAATTGGTCAGGTGCCATATGAAGATTTTTTGGAGCCTTCCACAAGAAACCAGTATAAATGTTCACCTGAAACTGGACAGCAAGGGAATGAATGGGGAACTGTGGAAACTGACAATGTTGAGGAGTGATAGATCAGTGAATTCCCATATGACAGAAAAACGGATGGCACAGGATGAAATTGAAGAGAATGTGCCACAGGAAGATGCTGTAGAACTTTATAGTGAATGCCCACAGGAAATGGAAAATAAAAAAATGTGCCCTTAGTTTAGAAGAAAATGAGCTAAGAGAAGAGTTACTTGATTTAATAGAGATAGATATATTAAGATCAATGAAAGAAATAGACTGCAGAAGGTCAATAAAACCCAAAAAGTCAGAAGTTTGAAAAAACAAATGAACACAGTAATTAGGACTGTCAACAGAAATCCATGCGATATAACAGAAGTAAACAGGATATGCTACTGTGCAGCTAAATTAATAACTAATAAAATTTTACCAAAAGAACACAGGGTAGTGAGGGAAAGGAAGGGGACAAAATGTATACCATCATAAAAGTATCGAATAGAGAAAACTATAAAACAATTATGACAAGAAGTGCCACTGTTAGAAGAATATAGAAGAGGGAACAGATTAACAAAAATATTAAGAAAGATAGATGTAATAAAAGCAATGCACAGTATTAGAAAAGACCAAGATCTATCATGCACTATCGCAAATAACAAGCTAAAAATCTCACGACAGGTGGGAAAACGTAGAAGATACACAAAAAAATATAAAGGAGAAGTACAAAATAAGCAATTTATTGATGACCCAAAAAGTTTTACAGAGAACTGGGAAACAAGATAAAAGGAATTGAAAGACCACCAAAAAAGAAGAAGAAATAGATACATGTTGGAGAAGTATTTATGAAGATCATGTGGAACATAACAAAGATGCTAAATGGATAGAAGAAGTAAAAGAAAGAATAAGAAGTTGAAAGGTACAGGATATGAAATGGGATGAAGTAACAGCCAGAGAGATTGAAACAAAGTTAAGAAAGCCTCCAACTGGAAAACCCCAGGCTCAGATGCAGTGCTTAACTTCTGGTTAAAAATATTAACATCTCTGCACAAAGATTTAGCTATGAGTAAGAACTATTTATATGCACACCCTGAACAGATACCAACCTGGCTAACAACAGGAAAAACAATGCTCCTACTTAAGAGTGAACCTGCAAGCTACCCTAAAAACTATAGACCAATAACTTGCCTTCCGATGTATAAATACACATGAGAATTGATGCCGACAGAGTTTATATTCATTTAGAAGAAAACTCAATTGTGGCACTAGAACAAAAGGGCAATAAAAGAAAGTCATATGGAACAAAGGATCATTTGTTGTTAAATAAAGTCAAAGTGGAGAACTGTAAAAAGGGAAAGAATCTATTTATGGCATGGACTGACTACAAAAAAGCATTTGACAGTTTCCCACATTCATGGATAAAAGAGTGCTTAAAAATGTATAAGATACACCCTACAATGATCAACTACATTACAGTGACCATGAAACAGTGGTAGACCACTTTGCAATTAAGCCATGATAAAGGACAAATTATTATCCCAGGGATAACAGTTTAAAGGGGGACATTCCAGGGTGACTCTCTGTTGTCACCACTGCTATTCTGCCTTGCCCTTAACCCATTAAGCTGTGTACTTGACAGCTTAGGCCATGGCTATAATTTGGCTCCTCATCTTCTCTTTATTGATGATTTAAAATGGTATAGCTCATCAGATGAGGAACTGAAAGTAAAACTGCAAGTTGTCAATACTTTTTCAGATGATATAAGAATGTCATTAGAGTTTGATAAATGTGCAAAAGCAACCTTTAAAGCAGGAAAACTGCAGCACCAGGACAAGACTGTGATATAAAAGAACTTGAGCAAGAGGGAGTATATAAATATTTGGGAACAAATGAAGGATCAAAAATAAAACATGAACATGAAATGCAAATAAAACTTAGTATCAATACTTCAGAAGACTTAAATTTATTCTGAAAACAGCATTGACATCTAGGAACAAAATCCAAGCTATAAACCAATTTGCTCTTCCTGTCCTAACTTACAGTTTTGAAGTTATTGACTGGCCCCAAAATGTGTTGAATAGATTAGATAGGAAAACAAGAAGGATGGTTCATGCTCACCAAATGATTTATAAAAATCAGTGGATACCAAGATTATACATTCCCCATTCTGAAATAGGGATGGACCTCCCTAAAATTGATTGCATGTATAGATCTGCAATTGTGGGATTCCATGCATATCTGCTGACCTCACAAGACCCAAATGTAGTGAAAGTTTTGAAACATGAGGATAAATCTAAGATGACTTCTCTGCTTAATCTCACAGAAGCATGGCATCAAGCAGGAATGGCAATCAAACCAGCTGTAGATAAAAATCAGGCAGCAACCGAATGTGCCAAAAAAACAAAAGAAAGAATATGAGGTGAAAGACCAAGGCAAGAAATGTGGAAAATGCATAAATATAGTTACAAGTATAAAAAACTTCTGGAAGAACCTCATGTTGATCAGGAACGAACACAGGAATGGTTAAGGAGAGACAAATTCAAACCAAGAGATGAAAAGTTAATATTGGTGGACCAAGACAGTGAGCTACATACACACTGGTTTACAAAGTCTGTTGAACATGTGGGAGAAACTGACAAATGTAGATTTTGTAAAACTGAACTGAAAGTTGCACACCTCATTGCTGGTTGTGACATACTAATAGCAGAAGGACTGCATACTGAAAGGCATAATAATGTGGCAAGACTATTGCAGTGTGGATTATGCAAACATTGTAGTATTGAAGTGGCTGAAAAACACTGGAAGCATGAGGCAAAAAGCATCATTGAAACTGATGAAGTCTACATCACATGGGGGTCACCCATTATCAACAGTTCAAAAGATAGATGCTAGAAAACTGGATATAGTGGTCCAGGAAAAGAAGACAAAAGTGACATTGCTCACCACACCCAGTGACTACAGTGTCTTGTGTATAGAGAGGCACAAAGTCATAAAATAACAGGATCTGCATGCAGAAATGAGGGCAATGTGGAAGAAAGATACCCAGACAGTTCCAATACTAGTAGGAGCAATGGGTCTTATAAAAAAGAATCTACAATTGTATTTAGATATGTTACCAATACATGTAACCCCATACGAATTGCAGAAGGAGTCATTACTGGGCACATTGCGGGTGCTGCGAAGAACAGTCTTGGCTGATATCAAAGATCGAAACAATACAAATTTCATGAACTTTAATCATACTTTGACTTAGGAATGGGGTCCATTCCTGTCATGGTATTAGAAAACCAAAAAAACTTGGAGAAATTAAAAAAGGAAGATAGTAATAGATTAAACAATGTGGCAAGAGAGGCTTTTATATGCTTAGAAATCACAGTCCAAAAACTACCTGGGATCTTGTCTGGGCCAGGACTACTGTCATCTTTAATCTTTGTCAATTATCCATTTACTAAGTCCACTGTAAACACCAGGCATGGCACAATTTCATTTGTTTTATGTAAGGAGTCCCCATTATCCCATTCTACTTGTTGCAAATACTAGTAAAACAGAAATTGAATGTATTGACAAATTTCAATGCCAGATACAGAGATTTTTCTTCACAGGTAAAAGGATGAATACTATTGACTTGTCCTTTATTCATTTTAATATAATCAAATTTTTTTTGCTATCCCTTGACACAGTTAATTCATTTTCATAACTGCTCTTAGCCAATTTCAAAGAATGTTTTAATGTTTTACTCATAGTATAATATGTATTTTTTTGTAGGTGCTGTATTGGATGTTTACGTATCATATATTTGCTTTCTTTCTTCTGTGATCATTTTTGCTTTTAGTGCCACCAAGGAAGAATAAATTTGTGATTTTCCTTACAACCTCCATCTTGCACCATTTTACATGCTGTAAGCAATTATCTTCAAACATATCTTACATTCCTGCAATATCAGGATTGATACACTATCTAACAAAAAATGATCTTATTTATAAAATCCTTATTATGAAATTTTGACCTGTCATGGAAAAACTTTGTAAGCTGGGAAGAAATCATCTTTAAGAATAAAGAAAATATCTGTGTATATGGATGTGTACATGTTGTGTTCTAATCATACACAAATCTCAGTGTGTGTGTGTGTGCGTGTGTGGTACATGTAAGCACAAGTATCATCCTTCCTGCTGTTACAGACAGGTAGTGGTAGTGACAGGTACATTATATGCATGTAGGGCACACAGCACTGTGCAGTTCATCACCTTAACATGTGAAATCCACATACTATGGAGTCCCAGGAAGACAGCTATGCACCATGCATCTTGAGATGGCTGGAGAGTATGCAGGAATGGGTAGCAACATTCCTAAGATGTGTGACTTGTGCATTGACCTCATAACCCATTCCTGCATACAAGTCCTCGTTTACTTCTCATTAGCCCTTAGCTCTCACATACTGGCATCAGTGTTGTGCTGTAACACATCCTTGTTGGACTGTACTTCAGGATGTAGCCCATGCTTGCATACTGGTGCAAGTGTGTTAGTGCTTTATGAGGCCATTTGTGGGGAACTGTTAGGAACCTGCTTTGCTCTTTTTCATTCTGTGTTTGTACTTGTAACTGTATTGCTCTATCTGTCTCATTTTTTCTCTTACTGGTTCTTTGCCTATAAATATTTCTATCCTTGTGTGTGTGTGTGTGTGTGTGTGTGTGTGTGTGTGTGTGTGTGTGTGTGTGTGTGTGTGTTGTGCACCTGAGGGCTGGCTTATGCACAGGATGGTATGATTGAAGCATTTGCTTCAGTAATTAGCTGCTACTACAGTTTTACGGTTTCTGTCTGGTTCTTGGACTTCCATAACAATGTTGTAACGCAGTTTCTGATGACAGCTCCAATATGTAATAATGCTGACACAGAATCACATGATAACAGTTATTCATGGTAACTTGTTTATTTCCAAATGCACTGAACACTGTCTCCTAGCTTGGTATCCAGTAATCTATCTCTTCTGTAGCTGTGGTATAGTAAACCATTTAAAATCCCAAAGCACTTAATACCAAAGAGGAAATATCAACCAGCTAAGCCAGAAGGTACAAATGACCACAGTATCAACAGCTCATTTTGAATGAAACTATGAAGGTTGTCTGCAGCTCTGTCATTTCAGTCAGAATTTGCTTGTTGATGTTGGTCTGGAAAATGTATATGTTTGAGAACATGAGACATACATAGTAGGCCTTGAAGACACTGAAAACACATGCATTCTGTAGACATTGTAGTATCTATACATCAGCATTAAGGGGTAACATATGCTCATACCTCTCAACCTGTTAGAACAAGAAATCTGGACAAAGGCACAAATAATGGGGGGACAAAGGCTAAAAATAGGGACACGTTTTTAAATATTGCTCTTACAAACTTAGAGAGTTGATAGAATAGCAGGTTATGCATTAGCATGAATTTTCTAAAGGATATGAAGTCTGAAACTCAACTGTGTGTCATTATTTAATGACTTCAATATCCAATGATTTGCCAGTGATTTGCCAAAAAAAACACAATTTTATGAGAAATAGACCAAAAATACGGGGGAAAATCTGGACATTCTGCGAAAATCTGTACAGTTGAGAGGTATGCAATATGTTACTTTTACAAGCTAGCCAAGACTAACAAAAGCACATGCTGTGTGTTGGTCCTTGTTTGTTACTGTACAACAATGAGTTTTCAAAATTAGTAAGAGAAAATGAAATGTTTATTGGCAAATTGCAGAGCAAATTTTAGGCAAATAATGACTTAAAGTCTCTTGTGTATAAAAAAACTGTAACAACTGATACTGTTGATTTCATAGAACTGGAAAATTGTTACTGAATGAGCATGTGTAATACTCTCAAACTCAATGTGAGAATTAGCAAAACACACTGTCTGTATATGTGTGAGGGGTCTGTGAAACACTTGTAGGCATTTTCCATATGTTTTTCTACTTACCAGCTCTGTGTGCTCTACTCCATGTCTGTGAATCATACCAAAAGCATCCCCTTTCAATAATAAGAGTTTTTTTCAACTAAATCTATTATATAGTTCTTTGGATGTTGACTGAAATATCCTGATATTTTAAGAGCAAATAATGGATGTTTTTGTAACTTCTTTTTTTACAAAATCTTCCAATATCTTCATACATGTGTTTAAACTGTATTATTTTATTGTATGTACCCATTTAAGCATTTTAAAGTTGAACCAACATTGTGATTAAAACATCCATTTGTATATGACATCTACATTGAGATTTCTTAGACTTTTCCATATTTACTAAATGTTGTGTCATATAACAAATGTTCTGTAGTGCTGTAATATGTACCAGTGAAACAGATTTTTATTGCTTGCACTTGTGCCAGTCCATTCTTGAGGCACCACTGCCTGTTTATCAGATAATGTTAGACAATGTAGTTTACCTTATTATTTATATATCTGTAAACTTGTAGGTTTGGCAGCCCTAATACAACCATCAGACTCCAGACTTTGGGCATTGCCATTTATGGTCATTGGTCATGCCATATCTAAAGAAAATCTCTTGGTCTGTCCAGCCCTTCGTGATGCAGTTGCCCCTTCCATCCTCTTTTCCCATCTTTGCCTTGCTCCATCCTACTTTTTCCACTCTGATGACCTGAACTGTAGTACATTCCAGTGCCTTACCACCCTCTCTGTGAATTCTTATCATATCAGTAGCAAAAACATTCCCAGAGGACTCAGATTATGCAAAAAGCCTATTTGGAAATACATCCGAGAGAAACTTATTAATGAATTGTACAACACCCTCAAAACTGCAGGGCACAAACCAGTGGAAATTCTCCTAAAATGCAACAAGCAACAAGAAGAAGCCACCATTAGTACGATTTTAAAGTTGAGGAAAATGCAAAGACCACAGCTCCTAACCAGAAAAGGCAGCCAAAATTGAACTGAAGATAACCTCTTACGAAAATAAACCTAGAGAAAAAAGTTAAGGAAAATAGTAAGGGACACAAAAGACTACATGGACTCTTCAACTGGACAATATAACTACCACCGACCCAGGAGAAAACAACACTGCAGAACTTACAATGGGCGTAGACATTCCAATCAACACCAACAGTGGAGGTCCAGACAACAGCACCCATTAACCTCCACAGATCAAGGATTCACCTCCACCCCAGAGGACCATCAGGTTTTCATCAGGGCCCCCACATCCACGGATCAAACTTAATCACACCCATGAAGAAACCAACCAAGCAACTCGAGCTCAGGAGGATCCACAATCTAGAGACACCAGCAGCACCACCACCAGCTCCCAAGTCAAACCACTCCACAGATCAATTCCATCGGAGGTTCCAAATATCATCCCAACCTCAGTACCAACAGAGGACTTGAACATAGCAAGAAAGGAGAGAACTTCTGGACCTCAAGAAGGGAGGGCACTGGAAAGAAGGACCCCCCCCCCAGGGACCTGGGGTCTGGAACCATTAGCGGATTCTCTTCTCGGAAATAGAGAAAAAAAAGTCATAGGTAAGGGTATGACTTTTTTACTGCATAATCCTAGCTGCTTAGTCAATGCATTAATTTTATATTTTTAAACAGGAAACATCTTTATTAAATTATTACGTATGACATTGGCAATCATACATTTATACAAATAAAAACAAACCATACTGACATAATTTTAGTTGCAAACATTATACATCATAAACCATATTGACATAATTTTATTTATTTATTTTTTGCCATAGTCATAATGTATAGAAAGAATTGTGCTGATTTCTTATATGGCCATCTCTGTAATGATACCTATTGAGTATTACAACATTATGAAGTAGATTAAATCTGCTGATAATTGTGTTTAGAATATGCACTTGAATGGTTATATTCCACATGACTCTGATTTCAGCTTGTATTATCTTTTTTTATAAAATAGAAACATATTTATGAAATTATCATGTATGACATAGGCAATTATACATTTATATAAATGAAAACAAACTATATTAACATAATTGTAGTTGCAGACATTATATATCACAAACCATATTGACATAATTTTAATTGCAAACATTATACATCACTTATAATCTGTCCAGTCATTGTCAGTCAGACATTGCATAGCTCATTCAAATCCTGCCTTCTTTGAAACTTTGTTCCTCCTCTGCATGTATTGTTCCCGCAATTCCCATTTTTTATGTAATTTGCTCCTACCATTTTTTAAACATCCCAATTCCAGATGTTTTATCTATGTTACTATATTCACTACTTTTAGTAAAGTTGGTTTCGACTTTGATTTCCATTTTCTAGTAATTACTTTTTTAGCAGCCACCATAATTAGACTCAGCAAGGCCTTACTATATTTAGGCAATTCCGATTCTGTATCATACCTCAAAAAAATCATTTCTTTACTTACACCAGTATGCTCTCCCAGTATCTCTGACAGAGCACTGTGCAGGGAATCTTTAAAGTCTGCTAGCTCATTACACTACCAGAAAATATGTTCCCAATTACCTCTTTCTTCCCCTTCACACCTCCAACATTTGCTGTCTACCTGAGGAAAAATTCTTTGGAGTCTACTTGGGGTGTAAAATACCTATGTAAACACTTCCAAGCAAAGATCCTAAACCTTCTAGACTTTGTTGCATATTTGAAAGGCATACATATAGCCCACATTGTTTCTTTGTGAATTGCTTATCCATTATCCATTCTCGCTTCCCAATCCTTTCTAACCTCCTCTAATTGATTCTTATAGTTATCATAAAATATTTTGTATGCTCTACTAATTATTCCTTTTTTAACAGCAGGTTCTGTTCTTGATTCTACTAAAAACTCTACTAGTGCTGGTCTTTCACTTAAGATCCCCCCGGTTCTTTCACTCGGAAGGCAATCTCTAGCCTGCAGTCTAAATAAATTCTTGGCCTCTTCCCATTCTATTACCTTTCCCTCACTAATTATTTCCTTCTAATACCTTGGTTCTTTTGCCAGTTTTTTCCAATAAATTCCTGCCCCCTCTTGCTTATTGTCTGTATCCCTAATTGCAGTCATCCCTATTGGCAGAATCTCCTTTCTCCATTCCCGTGTTGGCTTAGTTCTTTGAACACTTTCTGCTACTTTATGAATATAATATTCTGTAATGTTATTGTTGTTCTCCTTAAGGATCTGCATCCAAAAATCCAGATTGTCCTTGTTTCTTGAGCTTCCCTCCTGTTTGGTCAATACATTAATTGATCTAAAAATGTTTGTTAGATAGGAATGGAGAAAGAAAAGTTTGTCGATAGTGATGACTGCAATTAGGGGTAGAGAGAATAAGCAAGAAGGGGCTAGAATTTACTGGAGGAAGCCAGTGGCTATAAAATCTCATGTTGTTTGACTGTAGTACTAGTGTCAGAAAAAAAACATTGTCATGGTTACTGCACTTGTCCTTCTTTGGATAAGGTCTTAAATAAAAAACAACCTGCATCTTATTGTTCGGAAATGAGGGGATGATATAATCAAAGGTAAACCAGATAATTTAATTTGGAGTACTACTGGCAAGAAACTTTTAGGAGTAAAGAGACACTTTTGACCTGTCATATTTAATGAAATGTTTCCAGGAAGCTTGCACCCAGTCTGTGAAGTAATGTTTTCTCAGGACTAGCTTTTTTTTTTTACTCTTTGCTCTGCTGTTTGCCAATCAGAAGACATTCTTTTGGTCAGCCTTCTGGTTCCCAACCACCTGGTGAGAGCTGAACAAGAGAGGTCATCATCAACTGTGGTTCTAACATTTTATGTTTTTTCTCAACATCCCTACCACACTGACCAGCACAGTGCTGGGGAAGAAATAGAATGTCTGTAAAGGACAACCACTTCTGCTAGTGGGTGTTATCTTGAAGCAACCCTGCCACCTCACCCCAGCAGCATGTGCAGCAGTCTGTCTGGCCTCCGAGTGGGGATCACACTACCCTGTGTGCCTCTGAGTGCATGCAAACCCTTCCAACTACCTGGAAGAGGTGAGGTCTTTCATTCCTCCACCTCCCTGCCTGGCTTCTCTAGTACCAGAGCTGTTAATCAAATTCTAGTAACCTGAGTTGCAGTCAGTGCTCCATCTCTCTCTCTCTCTCTCTCTCTCTCTGACCCATGGAGCCAGGCTATTTTCTCAAGACTAACATGAAACATTCTCCTACCAGCTGCCATTTGTGTAATCTTGATCCTTCTGTTAAACTGTTGAGAGGGTTCAGATCATACCCCCACTTTCTCTGCTAATGCACACATGCTCTACTTTTGTAAGTCTGTTTTTGTACCACATACCTCTACACCCTTCACCGTGGATGTCTGTGAAGCATGTTTGCAAAAACCTATCTTAATTCATCTGCACAGTTCCTACTACTGTATACTGGATTCCAGATGCAGCCTTATTAGTACGTTGTACAATAGAAAGATCACAATAACATTTCTGGAATCTAGTCTATAGGCAACTCAGCATTTTATTGACTCTCATCATTGTTATATGAAGTATACTGTGAATTATTAGTTAAGAAGAATTCCCTCTAAATCCTTTCCATCATATGCCTTAGTTAATGTTACCTCACCAAGACTGTGTGATATCTAGGGTTCCTAAGGTACAGTGCATAACACTGCACTATTTTAGGGACTTCCAAAATGTCTGTACACTGGATCAACAGCTTAATTTCAACTCTTCCAGTGTGAAATCAGAAACTGTGAAAAAATTGGGCCAGTAAAATAATATACTGTTGAGATGCTGGCAAAGAATAAATTTGTTGAACATGAAAGCCAAAAAAGGTAAAGAGAAAACACAGGCTGGGAAGAATCCTGCAGCTGTTCAGCAAAAAGCAGCTGATACAAGAAATGTTTTCCATTAATTTAGAGGAAAAAAATAAATTAAAAATTGAAGGAATATATCAGCTCAAATAACAGAAGGCTGGAAAATTTGAAGCTTTAACTAGCTATTCATATGAACAAAAAAATCTGCAAAAAAGTTGAAATGAAAAGGTTGGTTAAGTACGAGGCTTCTCAAGAGGAGATGTTTTAAAAATAGTAGAGTTGGAAGGCAGAGCATTCAGAAGAAACCTCAGATTTTCAGCTTGAGAAACTGGAAGGAACAGACCATATTAATTTTATGAAAACACAAATAAGCAGGTGGAATGGTATTCAGCAGCAGGATTTGTTAAGTGAAAGGGCTCATTGAATGTATGCTCCAAATCTGACCTGACCTATATAAGTAAAGATGCAATAATTCCAGCAAAAATAATTGATTCTTGCAAAACTGTGGAAGAAAGGAAAAGTATTACAAATTGGAGACAGCAGAGTGTTTGCAGTAAAGGATTATTCACTGTACACCATGCAGAAAAGAAGCAAATTTATCCAGCAATCAGGTAATGTCGAGAGGCAGGTATGAGATTCTAGCTGCTGTATCCAGCTTTTTGTCCTGAATAATCAAAGACATTTTTGGATGCAGAATAAGTTAAGGAGGAAATAAAAAAGTTTATCCAACAAAATGCTTCTCATTCTTCTGAAAATAAAGCTCACAAAGATATTTTGCCAGTGTTCCAAAGGAAAATGTTTGATAGAAAAAAGGGCAAGAGTTGACTATAGAATGGGGAATATTAAGAGTGCCTTTGATGTGAACCAGAGTCTGGTGTTGGGATATGCAGATGAACAGGAAGAAGACCATCAATACCAAAATTAGTAAATAAATAGGAGACTATAAAGCATCAGTCACATTTGTGAAATATGGCTTTGAGAGGAAAAAGGTGCAGAGAAAGACTGGACTTTTGTTGACTTTGTTAAACTTGTCAGTGTATGTAAAGCATATACCACGCTTTGTGTCATTAATGTTTAAAAGGACACCAAAGAGGAAAAATTAACTAAGTAAAACAATTTTTGTTTTTATTATTGTTTGTGTAAAATATTTCATGATATAAAATCATATTATATTGTAAAGCAGAAGCAAGTTTAAGTTAATGTCATGCTCAGATCTTGGGCTGTTGGAGTGGTGTTGTGGTATAAAAGTTTACAGATTATACTACATGTAGAATTAAGATTATTTCACTTAGTTTTTACAAGTGTGGACATCTAGATTAATGTCCTTGGCTTAAGTTATAAACATTTTTGTAAGCAAATAGGCTTGTAAAATAAGACAAAATAATGAAAGCAATGAAAAAATAAGTTTCTTGCATGTGCAAAGATATTCACTGTTTTTTTTCCATTAGCATTTGCTGTCAGTGGGAGAAAAGTCTGCAACTGAAAGACAGTTGGCTAGGTGAATTCTCTATATTATGTTATAAGTGAAATGTACAAACATTCCTGCACCTGCAAAGTTGATGGCTGTATTTTTTGTTGTTGCTGACATTTTTTACATGATGACAAGCTATTTTCAGGTGCAAGAAATTAATCTTGAGAATATCATGCATTCTTTGCTGTGAGAAATACAAAATTTAGAGGTACAATGGCAAGCAGTTTGGTGAAAAATAAAATTTTCGATGATGGGAAGCCAATAAGAGATAGCAGCCTCCCCAACTGCCTTAATACGTTAATGCATTTAGTAGAACAGGGCACAATTTAGTTTTATTTAAAGGTAGCCAGAGCAGTTTTTGTTAGGGTTAAAAGTTACTATTTACAGAAAGCATACAAGCTGTTTTTCACATCTGTGGGGTGTAATGGAGATGAGAAAAGAACAGACCGCAATTAGTGTATTTGAGAAAACAGGCTATAACATGTGTTTTAGCATGCGTAATCTTAATTTTAAATTATGTAATGCCTGTTGGTACAGCGGTCTATTTGTGGCAATTGTTCTATCTGGAGGGTTAAACTTCATTTTTTGAAAATGTACATAGTATGTTTGCTCTAAGTTAATAGGGGATGGGATATTCTGAAAATGTATTTTTCTTGTTTGAGGGTTTTTCTTAAAGCAAAAAGTCTTGAAAATGTGACATGGGTTCAAATGAAAGTGTATGAATGATATGCTTGCTAAACATTATTGTGTGCATGCAAGACAAAAAGTTAGACATGCACATTGAAGAAAAACTGTCATGTTTAATAGGTGGAAACAATAGCTTTTTATTATAATGACTATACTATCCATATTGTCTCAGATTGTAAATGGTTGTACGTGTATAGATAAAAGGAAAGACCCTTGAATTGTATTAAGAAATGCAAAGTGCAAATACTCATGCTGCAGGACATACATTTCGAAAGAAATGAGCATGTGAATTTGACTAGGAAAGGCTTTAAGAATGGGTATTTGGCAGAATATCAGGGACAAAGGAAAAGAGAAATAATACTGCTAATTGGCACAGTCGCTCCAATAGTAATATAAGAGAGAAAAAAAAGACAATGTGGTAGTAGGGGGCTATTGACAAGGGAGGAGGATTATGTTGGCATATATTTAAAAATGTTACTATGGCGTGTTTTCTTTTCTATTGATGTATATGTGCCTATGTTTTCAGTGATAATTTAATAAACGTGTTTAAAAAACACTGCACTATTATACATTAAATCCTAGTTGCCACCTATCTGTTTATCACTGAAGACCACACCATCCATTACTACTGTACCATTTTTCATATAAACAGTGTGTGGCATTTGACACATATATTAAGCAGGACTAGTTCTATCACTGAACCCTGTGGCAGTGTTTTGCTATATGACTTCTCCTAGTAGCTTAATTCTATTAACTACTCTCTGCTTCTTGTCAGGCAGACAGATACTAGTCAAAGATTTAATAGCTTTTATTAACAAGAAAAATTTGATTTAGTATATTAAATTTGTCATGTTCCTTTAGCTGACTCGTCAACATTTTCAGTCTAGTTTATTTGACTAGATTCTAAGCATTGCCATCTTCATTTAAATAATTCCAAGAGATATGCAAAATGATCAAATGATTGCACCTAGAATGCCATGATCCCTAGACTCTTTCCCAAAATGTTCTTAAACAACAGGTCTATTAGGAGAGGGCTTCCCTTTCATTCCTTTATCTCATCATTTTAGACTCATTATGAATTTTAGTGCACATACTTGTCCTATGTGAATTAGACTTATAAAATGAAAGTAAGTCTGCTGTGATACTTTAAAATAAGCACACCAAGATGTAAACAGACAATGATATAAGCAAATTGTTATAGTACATAATTTGGCTGTATGCAGACGGATGTATATCTCTGGACTTCTGCATTAAGGCTGCTAGGTCTTATCAAAGTAGGATTGAGTCTTTTTCTGTAATGGAGCTGTTTACTGATTCTCTTTACTTTATTAGCTGTTCTTCCTTATCCTTCTTAGCTTTACATGTATATCAGGTGTAGTTGTGTACCTAGTTTCTACATTACTGTCATAAAAGAGCAGCTTCTAGAAACTGTTCTTATGTTGGTTAAACCAAAAGAGAATTCACTGCCTGCATAAAAGAACATTTATACTACAACATCAATAGGTACAGTGTAAATGATGTTTTATGTAGTTTTAAATTTATTTGAAATATAAACTCATGTTTAAGGCATTGCTGCATTAAAAATTTTGTCATCGGATGGTAACTCTGAATTTTTATTATTATATGAATTAAGTAAATGGCAACAGTAACTATTTTTATGTTTATCCAGAGCAGTGTGTTTATTGAACTAACATAGGCCTTTGATTCTAGAGTAGCATCTAAAAAAAGGGTATCCAAAGAGGATACTAGATATGTCCTCAGACCAAATAATACTGACAATGGCCTAATCATATTTATTAAAATGTTATTACCACAACAAGAAAATGTTTTCAGCCACCAACATAAGAATATTGGCATCAACCAACTGGATAGCTACCTATAAGCATTTTTTCAGAAGATAAAATGGAGACAAAAGTTGGTCCAGTTACAAAAGGACAGGAGACAAAGACTGGGGATGCCTATGTCTCCCTTAGAGCAAGAACATGTGTAATAAATCTAAAACAATCTCCTTTAAACAAAATCAAAGTAGACAACCATCTTTAAAGAAAATCATATTAGTGTACTTAATCCCTGCCAGATTTCTGAAACTAGTTAAAAGGCAAATCTTTATAGCTTTCAGAAATTTACAAATTGCTACTCATATGTTTTGTGAGCTTCCCAAAACTGCCACAAAAGTCTTCTCTTACTTCGCTGGTAACCTCTGTCAGTCCTCCATCTTATTTTCATTTTGCCTTACAATCATTTTCCTTCTTCTTTTATTACCTTTCCAACTACCAATCAGTTGTTCAAACATATCCCCTTCTTTTATCCCCTTGGCCCCTGTAAAATTATATCCCAGATTCCTAAAAGCATGTACAAAAAAAATCTTAGTCTTGATGGAGTTTTCCTGAAGTTTGGAAATCTGCTATGGTATTTAGATATGAACATCTATTACTGCCACTTTGAGCAGTCCCAGAGTAATCATTATGTTACCAATGCTGAGCAAAACCCTTAAAAAGGTTGTTTGCACATAATTTCTTGATCATCTAAAGACTAACTTCATGTTTCACAAATCACAACATGGAGCCAGGGAGGATCATTAGAACCGTTACTTGCCCTTCTCACCCTTACCAACAAAATCTATACCCATACTGGGGAAGAAGCTCTAACAAGTGCTACCTTTGTCAGTCTTAGCAAAGGTTTTGATTCAGTTTTACTCCAGCTTCTGTCAGATAAACTCTACTTACATGGATACAATCATTCCTTCTTAGAATGGATACAGCATTATTTTAGCCAACAGCATAGCCTAGGCTGTTACATATGAGAGTCAGTACAGCCTTTTTAACCTAAAAGGAGGGTACCTCTGGAATCCATTCAAGGCTTCCTGCTGTTTATCATGTTTCTAAACAAGGGGCTTACTGCATACCCTGGGAAAGAATGATGTGTTGTGGTGATGGCATGGTCATAAATAGACATGGACAGTTAGCAGCTTATATTAAACCTATATAATGACCACTTTTTTCTTTCAAATCGTTCTTGGATCTCATCCATTTAGTGTTAATGCTGAGAAAGCCAGAACCATGTTTTTTTGTCAAAATAGCAAAGCTTTCCTATAATTCTCAAATGTGGTGCATTCTTGCTTTCTCAGATACTTTCCTTAAAAGAGTACAGTTCATAAAATATGTAGGCATTCTTGTAGAGACTTCCTTGTCTTTAGTGTGCATACTAAGGACATACAATGAAAGGTATCCACAGTGTTAAGAACTTGCTACAGAGCCACTAATTTCTTCAGTAAGGAAGCCCAGTTCACTCCAGGTGAAGATGTTCTAACTCCAGTACTGGAATATGGTGTCCTACTAGTTTATTTAAGCAAAGAGAACAGAACAAATCTGCAGATACTAAACAGAATGTGTCATTTTCATGGCACAGTCACCCAAAAATGATTACATTACATAACATTAACAAGGGCTACCTTCATTCTCACAGCATGTAGTTATGCAGACATCCTGGCTTCAGGTTTATGCACATCATCCCCCACATACTGTGGTGACTGCAGTGTTTACATTACTAGTAGTACGACAGGTTCTGTGCCATAAAGCTGCCTCTAAGGTGTAGAGGTTTTGTATTCAAGTACACCATGGATGATCCAGGTTTGACTAGTGGCCCAAATGCTGGATGACCTGGCTGGGGGAGGGGGAGAGGAGGACATTGCTGGATTGATCATGTCAACAGGCTTAATATATAACACACACACAGACAGTAGATGTGATCTAAACTCCATAAATTCTACAATGCAAACTTATTTCTGCACAATACCTTTGTTCACGTGACATGCTAATCATTCTTACCAGCTCATCAGAATTTAAAAATCCCTATGCTACACCTAAATACACTTGTCCACCTTGGGGGAGGGGGACAGCATGCAAAGTTCTACCACAGCAGGGCTACTTCTGGGAAGGCCTGGATTTAGAGCCTCTACAGTGAGGATACCTGAACAGCACAAGCCCACTACTAAGGAGTGTACAGCAGTTGGGCTGAGCATCACGGGTGTCGCTACAGTGTGGTCACTATGTAATAGACGGTTATAGCTATTAACTTCAACTTAGATAACTTATATACAAACTAGCTACATTCATTCTCACATGCTTACTCTCTGGCTGCACTTTCAAAATGGCACTAGGTACAACGTGTGCCTGCTATTTATATATGTATGTTCATCACTTGCTATGCTTCTTCAAGACACATCACACACTGTGCTCTACAACAGGTGTGCTAAACTGGGTGTGGCCACACTAGTTTGCAGAACAAACATCACACCACACTGTCCAGCCAAGTGGGTGGTTGTAGGACTATATTAAAAAAAATCACCGAACACTCATAAATGACAGCCACAATTCCTTGTTCTCGTCTCTTTTTCCTGGTAACACCATGGGCTGGTGGAATAAATATGACAGTAATGGATGGATACTCGATGGTCACAGGAGTGACTAAAAGCAAGCTGTTTGGCTCATGCAGTTAGTTTACACAGAGTCTTTTACTGTGCCACCAAATTCAGTCATGTCCAAGGCAGACAAATTGAGAAAAAAAAACACAGCGAACAGATAGCTTAGTTAGACACATACCCAAACTGCACCCCTCCAGTGGTCTTACATTAATACAATCTCTCAGTGAATTAAAAATGTATGCGTCACAGATAGAACTGGGCAGCATTATCCATCTTCAGTGACTGCTATACTCTGCATCATGTAGCTGCAAGCATGGGCTAGTAATTTTAGTAAACGGAGACAGGATAAACAGGGATTCCATCCTCATGTGCTTCCATAAAGTGATTTGCAGCCATGGCCCTTCTGTTAAAGGTCCTTCCCAGTGATCCTTGCTACTCCATAGAAGCAAACTACATATTCCACTGCCATAGTAAGACCCTGTAGTCAAACTTACAGATCATCCCATAAGACAGGATTTGGGATTCATCTGTTACAATTGTGTGTTCCTGTTTTGCCATCACTTGTACTACATGACACAGTGAAGTATCAAATACCATTTCGATTTCCTTGAATTAACTAATGCTACTATTTTCTGGATAAAATGTTCTATGTGCTATTATCACTTTATTTCTAGTGGAGACACCTGCATAGATTGCTTGTCATACAGCAGACACCATGGTGTCTTCCATCCCTTTACTTCTTCCACAGTATTGTCTTTTCCCTAATGTAAGAGTCCATTAATTTAGGAATCAACTTGTCTGTATTAATTGCAAGATCGTATTACAACCCATAGCCTTCCTAACCTTATTCTAGTATCTTGCTGTTCATCCATAACTCTGATCCTTTCCTAGTATTTCCATAATTTCTTTAAGATGTGGACTAGCATGTAAAGAAATATAACAAAAAAGCGTTCTTCTTTTTCTCAGGCACACCTATTTTGTCTTTCCACCCTTGTAAAACACAAATTCTGAAAGTGTCCCTTTTTCCCATCCGCTGAAGGAAAATAATAATTTAGCTTATTGTCAAACTACATGTGCTTTATCCTGCTCTGTAACCAGAGCTGCTAGAACAGCAGAACCCTTTCAATCATCTGAATCATGCCTTTTACATATCTCGCACCATATTAGAAATAAGCCTGATTGTGAAATGTGCCATAATTTTCAGTGCTTTTAGTAAATCACTTAATTGTTTATTTTTTAGCCTTCCTTCCTTCTTCTGTTTTCAGTGTCTTCTACTTCCTTAAAGGCTTTGCTGCAGTTCAAAGCGTTTCAATTTGCATCACTGCAGCAGAACACACATTGCCATGATCCGTTTTCCTCCCACTTATTCTTAAAATATATTTACTGACTTTTTACTACATCCCAGGGAAAAATATAATTTCTGTATGTCAGCTTCAGCTAATTTTTTTAATGTCCGTACAGGCAAAGCATAGAGATGCATCCATACAATTTAATCAATGCACAACCTTATTCACCCAGGAATGCACTCTATCTCTGTGATTACATCACTGAGAAAGACAATTTATTTGGGCCACTGCTTAAAAGTTTAGAAGTTATTATTATTATTATTATTATCAAAAAATGGCTCAAATATATAAGGAATAATACAGGGGAAATGCATGACAGTACTTAATTCACCATGTGCCACAATGCATAAATGAACTGCATCTATACACCTTATGAAGGCTGGTAGCCTCATTAATGTCTGCTGCCACGGTATTTTTACCATAGCATGACTAAAGTAATCCGGTATCTTTTTCACTGGTTCAGTTGCTATAGGAAACTCTTTGTTATTTCTGCTGCACCATGATTTGCTGGCCCATACCTCTCAACCTCTTAGAGCAAGAAATCTGGAGAAAGACATAAATAATGGGGGGACAAAGGTCCAAAAATAGGGACAATTTTTAAATATTGCTCTTACAAACTTAGAAAGTAGATAGAATAACAGGTTTTGCATTAGCATTAATTTTCTAAAGGATATGAAGTCTGAAACTCAAAAGTCTGTCATTATTTTCTGACTTAAATCTTCAATGATTTGCTATAAAACCACAGTTTTATGAAACATGGACCAAAAATATGAGGCAAAAATCTGGACTTTCTGCTAAAATCTGTACAGTTGAGAGGTATATCGCCTTTTTAACTTCCGAGAAATACATTCTCTTAGATCTTGCACTAAATCCTTATGGCATTTCAGATCTTTTAATCTGCAGTTTTCTTAATGTTCAACATCATTATCAGGCAGTTCATTCACAGTGTACCCTGCAGTGTTCTTTTCTCGCTCTGTTTAAGATCTCCCCGTCAAATGTGTCATATTTCCTGAATTGTCACCTTTGGTCTTCAGCTCACTTTATTTAGTGTGCAGGAGGGAAAATGGAAAGATTCCCTCTAGGGTTGGTCTTACACTTCCTTTCTGGTTCAGAGTTTAAAGACATGACCATAGGTGTCCTTGCTTAACACATCTTCACCTGATTACTCAGCCTGCCCTCATTCCTCTGTTTAAAATGCTTCTCAGGAGGTGCATAGTGTTAAGTAGCAAATTTAATGTCATGCTTTATGTCACCTATATGGCCTTATATGGCCTTACTAAAACACTTCTGTTTTCTTCTATTAAATGCTCCCCCTCAGACAAGCTTTCATTTGTTAGATAATATTTAGTGATTGTTAAATACATAGGTATTAATCACTCAAGACAACTTGGAGTGGTAGTAATTGAGTCTTATTCAAGATAAGAGGCTGAGTATCACAGCTAATATAAGCTGTTAATACACTTCACTCAGGCTGAGAATATCAGTAGGAAATGCATTCAGTTACACTTTTTCATGATGCACCCAATCCTAAAAAAATTATTTTTTGCAGATTTCATTATGGGAAGCTGTCCTGTTTTACCACTTTTGTTTAGTTTGTTCATCTTCATCCAAGGTTATCTTATTAGCCTACACAAAGTGAAACATTCCTTCTTGTAAACATTTACAAATTCTAGCTTCATGAAATAATCAGGTTAAAATAGAAAGTATTTTTTAGGAAAAACAGATTTTTAAAGAGACAGAAAAAACATACAGGCTAGTCAGTAACAATATGCAATCTGTAATCAGAAATCAAATACTGTTCATTAAAATGCTATTTATGTATTGAGAAATTAGTTTCCTCTTTCAAGGGTAATGCTGCTCATCCGTGAATAAAATGTATAAACCAAAGGAGCAACACTAAATCATTTTGGGCTACTAATCGTAGCTCTCAACCAATCAAAGACAAATCTTGACAGAATCAGGGACAAGTCCATAAAAGGGTCAATCAGGGACACTTTTAAATATTAGTACTATTAACATGAGGCTTGACAGAATAAGAAAATATGAATTAATATATATTTTTTGAAGTAAAAGAAGTCTGTAAATCTAATTAGTGTCATGATTTATTAAGTGTAATTCGCCTCCTTTTCTCCAAAAGTCACCAGTTTTAGGAGAGATTAAGAGGGACAGTGCTAAAATATGAGTCAAAATCAGGGACAGTTGAGAGGTATAGGTAATGCTGCCCAAACCTTTTCTGATGGACAGGAAATCCCTAGAACTTGGTAAAGATGCAACAGGACTGACAGTGTGTTGTGGAAAAATATTACGTCTCATGTTTATTCTTCACTAAATTTTTTTATTTTATTTTATTTTATTTTATTTTACATTTGTTTACCGGGAAGGTCCGACTGGACAGAGCTGTCCGTTTTCAGCAGAGGCCCGGGGAGAAAAGCTCCAGAACAATTGCTAACATACTATACATAAGATATCTACACATTCAGTTATAAAAAATATAGCAGACAATAACATATGATTGCATACGATATTTACATAAGCATAGTGGTTTAGACATACAATGCATAAATAAATACATATTAACTTGTAGTTTCTTCATAAATGACTCAAATGAAATATTTATGATATGTTTGTCTTAAGGAAAAGCTGAAAAACAGATGCATAATTATGCAAGCTATACTGTTTGCATAAGTAGTAGCCTTATATTTTCAAGCGCCTTACAAATGCATTTCCTGTATTAACAAATTATAGTGTACTTGCAGACAATTTAAGGTAAAGTAAATGCTGAAGGAGATAAGGGATGTATGCTATATTTAAAAGTTAATTTTAAAAAGTTAATGAATTGTGTCATGTATCCATGGAAAGAAGATTAATCAACAATACAATCTAGCCTTCTCAAGCTGGGAGATGTCTTTGCAAAGCTATCTGTGAGATAATGTGGACTTTTATTGAATGCTACAAAACTGAAGGACTAAATCTTAAGCACAGGTGGTCTGTGTTTTAAAATGCACATTTGTGACATGTTCACGTGAAACTCTGAGCGAGAAGCACGAGGGATGAGGAAATCTCTAAATACATTGATTTGTTAAAAGTAGTGTAACGTCAAAGTTCTGCATGGATGAAACTGATAAAAAAGATATATATATGACATGTTTTCTTTGTTCTTTCAGACCAATCTGAAAATTTTGGCAGGCAGACTCCCAGCATTGTTTGTGGAATAAACAAGTACTTTGTACATTCTGAAGCATCATTCTTGACTGAGTCAAAAAGGTAAAACTCTTTGTTATTTAATGTACTTTAACAGGTATTCTGCCTAACTACATAGATGCTAAACTAAGGATAACCATTTCTAGCACTGCAGAGAAGTTCTGATCCTGTATAAAGTCAACACTAAGAAGCTAATATTCTTTGCAAGGGAAGCATGGTCTATATGAAAGCTTAATGCAGCCAGCAAAACAGTAAAGCCTTGTGGCAAGACCCCTTGCATACGGTTTTGCTTCCAGCGATCAGTACTAGAAGGTCTGAACAGAAAGCTTTTTCCAAGCTTTTTTTAAGCCCCTTAGTATCAACAAAGGCTGCAACTTCTGGTAACACCCCATTAAATATTAACCCTGTTATAGTACTGCAACAGAGGATTATGACTATTAACTTCTAATTAGAATTCATTCAGTTCACTTGAGTTCAGGTACCTCATCTTCCCCTGTATATTGTATAGTTCTTAACCAAGTTGCACTGTAGAATGTTCATGGTTCATTCAATAAAAGAAGTATAGGTCACTGGTGTAATGCGAAAGACAAGAAATGTAATCCTTTTAATTACAGGGCTGTAAGTGTAAATATGGGTAATATATACCAAGTCCGAGGTTGTAGTACCTTAAAGTATTCCCTCTACTCCAAAGTACAGTGACAGTGGAGATAGTATATAAGTGAGGGGTGTAGACTACAGTTTCCCATGCCATGAGGTACAGGGGGGCTTGTCCCTGTCAAAATATGAATTCAGTCTGTCAGCTAGCACACAAGCTTGAGGCTATGAATTAAGGAGCTGCTTCTTGTAGTCCATTGTTTGATTCCCTCAGCCTCCATTTGCCTTCTGTGTAACTCTGAATCAATCAGTGCTCTGGGGCAGGAGGGAAACTGGACTAGGCTCTACAATGGTCTCCTTGACCACATGCCTAGAAATTACCTATGAATGTTAAATGTATCAGGGAGTCTTCCAATCTGCCATTTATGTGTTCAGATTTATTTATTTATGTATGTATTGACATTTGCTTACTGGGAAGGTCCAACTGGGCAAACTACCATTGTCAGTAGAGGCCCAGGGAAAAAGCCCCAACAAACATAATTATATACAATAAACAGATCAAGTAGAAGGATTTAAGACACTGTACAATTTTTGAATAGTAAAAAGTATATACACAATGAAATTACAAAATACATCATTACTTCTGAGTAGGTAGCAGTGCTAGTTACAAGCAATAAGGACATTAGTTAAGATTTACGTGAATACAAATCTGCTTTTTTTATTTTATTCAGTCTTTTTTATGGCAGAAAAAATGTTTTAGTGGTATGTTTTTTAAACTTCACTTCAGGTGTTTTCATTTTGTCACAATTAAATCTGATTAAGACTATCAGCTGATTAGTGCACACACACACACACACACACACACACACACACACACACACACACACACACACACACACACACACACACACACACACACACACAAATTGATTTAGTGGGTTTATTGTATTCTGAAGAAATCTTACTGACAAAAAGTTGATTTGCATTCACTGAAAGCTTAAATAAACATTTCATTCGTGGTTTGAGGCTGCTGAGCAGCCCGTTTTGGTTATTAGTTCTGTGTTTTCCTGGTTCCTTGTTTGATCTGTGGTTTTGGTTTTTAAAAAAATCAGATACAAGACAAACTGTAATGCTTCAGTGATGTTATTATATGCTCCATGTAAGCCAGTTTATAACAGTCTGACATATTTATATAGAAACATCTTTAAAGGGTCAAAGCAACTAATGCAGACTGTTTGTTTATGGTATATATAGACTGTTGATCTGTTTTGGAAGATTAGTTTTAACTGCAGTGAGGATGACATTGATTCGGAAGATTGTACTGCATTTTCGACCTGGTAAGTGTAATTTTTTTTGACTGTTCATTGCTTGTGTTTTTTAACCTTCAGATTTTCATGATAAAGCATTCACTATCATTTATTTATTAGCATTGCTATTAAACCTGCATGCTCCAGTTCAAAGCTGTCAGTCCTTGTTTCTATTAGTCTCGTAGTCTGCCACTTTAATGGGCTTTTGTTTCATGCCTTTTAGTGCATTATTAAAATTTCCTCACTTATTTCTGTCCTCTTTTTTTTTTTTTTTTTTTTTTTGTGTTACTGCATACAAATGTGCACTTTGGCAGAGGACATCACAAATATCACACTAAATGCTCCCCCAAATCACATCCTTCCATGCACTTATTGTACTGCTGTTACTGCTCATTGTAGTGCTGGTACAAGTCTATTCCATTACAACCTGACCATTTGTAAGTTTAATTTCTTTCCACAACTTTTTCTTTCTCTGTTTTTTTTTTTATTCTCTGTTTACTGCATCTCTCATTTGGGTTGCAAAGTACTATTCATGTAGTACTTTGGTAACTGTTTTTGTTGGAGCATTCAAAAGAAAAGTATATATTTTAAATACATTTATTAAATTATCACTTAAGACATAAACAAACATATATTAACAGAAAAGAAACCAAACCATTTTAACATTTTTCCATTTGAATACAAAACATATCCCATATATTTTCTTTCCATATATTTTCTTTGCTACCATCATCAGTCCAATGTTACAAAATATTGCTGAATTCCTGCCTTCCCTTAAACCTGATGGTAGTAGCAAAGAAAATATGTGTGATGTATATTGTATTTAAATGGAAAAATATTAAATGTATATATATATATATATATATATATATATATATATATATATATATATATATAAGTTAGCCTACGTTACAAGTGATAATTTAATAAAGGCACTTAAAAAAGAAAAATAAATACTTGGTCTAGGGGTCTAAACCTGTTCTACAATATCAACAGAATAGTTTGGAGGGAAAGGTATGTCTCACAGAGGACACCCTTGTCTGGAACAGACTCCCCATTCAAATAAAGTAAAGCTCATCCCTGTCCATATTCAAGCGCAGTTTGAATCTATGGATGGGATACATAACCAAAGACTTGCTCCCTGTACAACTAATAGAGGCAGCTCCTGAAAGCTGCATCCCATGCATAGGTCCCATCAAATTATCTATAGTATGATCCCAGTTATTCTCATTAGGGGTAATATATAATTATCGACCATGGAATGGGTAAGGCTAATTTAATACCAAATAGGATAGGTTAATTTTAGCACCAGAAGGGAAACTGGATAAGTTGAAAATGGCCTGCAAGGGCAGCTAGCCTATTACTTACCTGTGAACCAATAAATATAAACTATGGCTTGTAATATGGTTTTATGAAAATTTGGTTGGAAACAGGGTAGAATATAGGTTTGTGTGTGTGTGTGTGTGTGTGTGTGTGTGTGTGTGTGTGTGTGTGTGTGTGTATGTACATGTGTAATATTTATGCATGTATGTTTACCAGGAGAGGGGGATCCAGGTATTTCCAGGTTGTTTTTGCCTGGGAACCCCTGTCAGCCCCCCCCCCTTTCCCTGATAAACATTGAGCATTAGGGAATGTGGTGACTTACCCTCTCCTTATGTAAACACCCTCCCTTTCAGCTTGTCCTCTAACCCAGAATTACTTACTCCTGAGAGGAAACATGCCTCTGTATGCTGCTTATTTGTTGGCCAATTGGTGTGTATACAGGTTAGCAGTGTGGGCTTGGCTGGCTCAGAACTCCACTGGGTGAACACCTAGGGCTCATGTTAGGTTTCACCCATGTTGCAGGCCAAGAGCTACCATCCTTCTTCTAGCATGGGTAAGCTGGCAGTGGCTACTCATTCCTATCCTCCATGGATAAATACTACAGTCACCCAAGCTGCTAGTCAAACTCGGATCACATGCAGCATAGTCAGGGCTTTGTCCCTCCTCTTATGCCATGGAGCTGACTGTATGGTAGTATATTTTTGAACAGATAATGTGAATTTGCATTAAGAACAGTATATCACATCTGCAAATAAGAGACAAACTATTGTAGAGTTTATTGTATTAGCAAGAAATATTAAAATATGAGATGAAATGAAAATAGTTTGTACATACTGTGAATATTTGTGTTTACCTCTTTCTATTAACAGCAGTGAAATTGTGACCATATTTAATATAGTTATTGCTGCAGCATGAGTTGCATACCCAGATGTAGTCTGTTCAGTAAGTCACATGGTGAGTCTGCTTGTGTATTGGCAAGAGTAACAGCATATTAAAGGATACTGAATGTTTACACATATGCGGTGGAAGTTTGCGTCTTTCATATTCTTATTATGGGAACTTACAGAGAACTAGTAAGTAAAGTTAAGTTTAGTTAAGTAAAATAATTAATATCCTGCTACAAATGATAGCTTGGGAAAAGGACAATTTACATTAGAAGCAAATCCTTTGCATTTTTTAATTGGCTCCCCATACTCTCTTCTTCATTTGACTCACTTGTCATATTATAGCTGAAATTAAGGAAGAGGAATGCACCGGGGAAAATGAACCTTACACTTCAGCCATCACAACCGTGCCTTGTTAGTGTAGGCTGGTACACTGCTGTTGTAGATTCCTTACTGTTGCTGTTGCTGTGCTCATGTAAAATAGTAAACAAAAGTAGGACCTGCTCTGCAGAATTTGGTGCTTATTTATTTCATAAGGAAATGGTGATTCAGACACATTAACAGGGTATTCATGTGTGTGTGTGTGTGTGTGTGTGTGTGTGTGTGTGTGTGCGCTTGTGCATGTGTATATACATGTATTTGACTACTGGGAATGTCTGCTAGGTTGAGATCCTATTTTCAGTGATGTCCTGGAAGAGGCAATCTCCACTGTTAACAGGTAATACAATACAGCATGATTACAACTTTAATTAAAAGTATTAAAAGTGATATTCGCACATTATCCCACTAAAGATCGTGGTACAAAATAATATTAATAGCAAAAAACGTAGGCAGTGTGAAGCTGTCTTCATTGACATTTTTAAAACCTTACCATCTGTATATTACAGTTCCTAAATATGGGCACATACAAGACTTCAGTCCTATCCTTTTGTTTGTCTAATGTTAGAACTTGTCTCAAATAGCAACCATATTAACTTGCATCAAAAAATGCCCATTATTGCTAAATTATCTAGTTTGGCACTGAAAGAGGGGTTAATTGCCTGACCGTCACATTTACATTCACATTCACATACAGCCCCCATGACTGGACAGAATTACTGATCGTTATAGCCATTGAACATGGGAGTATCTAACTCAAAGATACATCTGTATTCTGTCCATACTATAAACCCCCTCCCCAGTAATGCACCTCCATTTAAAAATAATAAAGGTACAGCTTTGACTCTTTCCTATTGTGGGTTAGAACCTTATAAAGTAGAGCAGATGATAACCACAAAAATCCAAAATTGGATTTAATTTTTATCTGTTTTGGTCTACCCGGTATGACAACTAATGAATTCACATATCCCAATATTTTGCTTTTCTCCTATATGAAAACTTGCTGGGCTGAAATAAAAGAACTCAATATTATCAGTGTAAACACTTGCAGTGTTTGTGACAAGTGTTAAAAGCTTTCATACAGGGTAGACCAAAACAGATGAAAATTAAATCCAATTTTGGATTTTTGTGGTTATCGTCTGTGCAATTTACTAATAATTATTACTTTCTTGTGATTGAAAGTATGTTATTATGTATCCATACAGTCTGATGATTATGTATTAACTATATACCATTACTCCCCACCCTATGCTAATGTATGTACATCTCTTTCACTTTGTACTTGTTCTGTACAATATTTGATTACCTGTGGAGCTTTTCTTCCTGGGCCTCCACTGAAAATGGGTATCTGACCCAGTGGACTCTCCCGGTCAACAAATGACAATAAATAAATTAAATAAATAATAAATAATGTATTTGTGGATCACTATAATCCTTATATCCTAGTCATTACTGAGAGCTGGCTGCAGCCTCATATTAAAATAGTACAGATATCCACATAGCTGGCCATCATGTGTTTTGACAAGACAGAGTACAATGTGTGCATGAGGAGAGGGAGGGGTGGATACACTATATTATCCAAGGAATACCTAAATTGAAATCGGCAAAAAAAATATGTCCTCATCTTATAGGGTGTGGCACAGAGCTACTTACGGTTCCTTTGAGGAAACATAAATATATTTAAATTGTAAGAGATATATATTTCTTCAAAACAATCAGAAAGCATTCTAGCAGACACCCTTTTCTTTGGGGTACATAAATCATGTAAATTGTTATGAACAGAATTTCCCTCAAGCAACCATATAGCTTTCTAGAAGATGTCATCTCCTGGTTGCATACACATATTAACTGAAACTGTATGTTTGGAAAATGTAAACATTCCCAACTACATTTACCAGTAACAAGGAAACAGAACTATTTTGAAAAAAAAAAAAAACAAACATCACAGCTCGCAGTCGGTGCAAATAACCTTGGCATACCCAAAATGAGTCTTGTCTCATTATACTAAAGAAAATGGGCATTTTCACTGAAGAATTCTTGCAGAAATGAAAGGGTGTGACTGTTCAGGTTCTGATGGCATATCTCTAAAGTTTATATAACTGTCCACTTTCTGTCATGGCATTCCTATGACTATCTGAATACAGAGGAATCTCAGGGAATGGCTTAAAAGTTGTCTAGCTGGATGAGGACTCCAGATCAGATAAGGACATGAGCTCTCTTCAAAGTATAAACATCAGTTTTGTCATTGCCATTTACTCTTTAGCCTTTATCTTAACTCCTTACCAAACAGTTATGCTTTTCTCTCCATTATTTTAACATACAGACGATAACAGCTGTACTGTGCTTTGATATAAACCACTCTATAGATCAAAGGAAATTCCAGACTGAATTTCTAGTACTAGTAAATGACTGTATGACTTTTATCCTATTTTCAATGCAGATGAATACTGCAACTCTGTCTTGCAGCAACTTTTCCCAAAAGATAATGTAATGACTTACTTCCCAAAAGATAATGTAAACTGAGATCACCCCAGTGATTGGAAACGTGGGTGAATTAACTACTTGTTTCTTTCATCCTGTTGGATTAGAGGGAAAGATTAGAATACATCAGCTTCATTTATTAACTTTTTTCCAATTTGCTTTGGTTTAACAAAAAGAGTAGCAGATGCATTGTATGGTGGAAGAAATTTCTGTTAATGCTACAGCAGACTTAAAGATGGAGCATTTATCTCATGAGTTTATTTGCACTGGGACTGGGCTAACACTCGTAGATGACATTTGTTACTTCTCCATCTTTCCTGTCAGAATCCATAGTCTGTACAGAAATGGCCTACAGACTGTACATAACAATGTGAATAATCATACCTCTCAACCTCTTAGTGAAAGAAATCTGGAAAGAGCCTAAAGTTGCAGGGGACAAAGGCCCAAAAGTGGGTACAGATTGGCTATTGCTCTTATAAACTTGGAAAGTTATCATAATGACAGGTTGTGTGCTGGCATGCATTTTCTGATGAATATGAAGTAATATTCAGTGATTTGCTGGAAAACAACAAATTTTGAGAAACAGATGGAGAATGTGAGTCAAAAATATGAATATTTTGCAAAAATCTGGACAGATGTGTGAATAACTCTAAGCTGTATGCAACATTCGCTTGGTTGAATAAAGTTGCTGTAAAAAGCATTGTCTGTTAAGTACAACCAAAAAAAGTGTGCATTTGAGGTATGAAGGCATGACTTTTGCCTCTCCACCTTTCCACATATTGTTTATATTTTTATTAATTCTGTATGGACTATTATATGCATTCCACCAGCATGTGAACCCCAAAAACTATCTCTATTTTAATTAGGGCCAAAGTAAATATTGTACTGATTTGCCTCACAGAATAAATTATATATATTTTATTACTTCATGCAAATTTTTATTTTCATAACTGTAGTTAACAAGACTATGTGGAACTGCCTCAAAAATAAACAACTCACTAGTACAATACTGGTTTCCTGTGTAGTAGAGTTAAGACAATGAGTAAAAAGGTCACACAGGAAAACCAACTGGTTAAAAAACACAAAAAGAAAAATCTAGCAAATCTAGACTTTCCACTGTGTGATACCTTGAACCTATTGTATCAGTGGCAACATGGGATATATGCAAACTACCCCTTAAGGATATCAGGTGTTTCAGCTAAATAGAAATTCTGAATATCAAAAACTTTTTCTTTTACTTTTACCTTTAGGTCAATTTATAGACAATTTCAGGCCAATAAAGCCAAACCCCTATAGCTGTGGGCATGCATGTTTCTGTCCACTGTGTGATACCCTAAACCTCTTGTATCAGAAGCAACATGCATGTCCACAGCTAGAGGGGTTTGGCTTTATTGGCCTGAAATTGTCCATAAATAGACAAAGTTAAAAGTAAAAGAAAAAGTCATGGACATTCAGAATTGCCGTTTAGCTGAAACACCTGATATCCTTAAAGGGTAATTTGCATATACCCCATGTTGCCTCTGATACAAGAGGTTTAGGGTATCTCACAGTGGAAATTTTTTAACCAGTTGGCTTTCCTGTTTGACCTTTTTACTCATTGTTTTAGTTTGTTAATCGGGATATGTTGTAGATACCCTAATGTTTATGGATATCAGTTGGGTATGACAACCCTGCATTTCCAAAAGTCAAGGATTCCTCTTATTCTCTCCTGATGATGCCATAAGAAGGCAGAAACATGTATGTCCACAGCTAAAAGTACCTAGCTCTGGCACCAAGCATCTGTTTCTGTAAGGCCCTTTTGTAGAGTATCCACATCATTTGGGGATTCAATAATGGCTCCCAGTTTGCAGTCATCTGCAAACTTTGTTAGCCAGAGTCCCTTAGTGTTGACCTGTACTTCAGAGAAGTAGATGCCAAACAAGAGCGGCCCCAGGACTGAACCCTGAGGTACTTCACTTGTCACTTGTCTGGAGCTGTATTTGGAGTCGGCTACTTTTACAATGTGGGTTCTATCAGTAAGCCATTTAGCAACCCATTGGGTGACATAGGGATTAATGCCCAACTTAGTAAGTTTATCTATGATTCCAGAGTGGGGGATGGTGTCAAAGGCCTTGGCAAGGTCTAGATAGGCTGTGTAGACCACCTTACCCTTGTCCATGGCTCTGGAGACTGATTCAAAGAAGTCAATCAGGTTCAGGAGACAAGATCGGCCCTTCACAAACCCAAACTGGGTGGGGTCCAGTGTTTGAAGGTTGCCAATGTCTTTGTTTATAAGTTCCATGATAATACGCTCCATGGCCTTGCAGATAAGGCTTGTCATATTGATGGGACAGTAGTTTCCAGGATCCAAGGTGGATCCCCCCTTGTGGATTGGGATAACTGTAGCTCTGCGCCACTCAGTGGGCACGAAACCTGAGGTGAGGCTATGATTAAACATGACACTTAGGTGAGGTGCCAGTTCATATTGTAGTTCATGTAGTACACAGCCCGGGATGTCATCTGGTCCCATGGATGCTGTATTCTTGGCTTTAGAGAGTGCGTTTTGTACCTGTGTGGCCGTTATTACTGGAATTTGTCAATCTTCCGTTATTGAGATGGGCCATTTAGGGGGTGAGACTGGGGTGAAGTTGGCACTGAATCGATCTGCCAGGATATTGGCAATATCCTTCGGATCAGTATATTTAATGCCATTCTGTTTTAGCTCAGAGCAGATCTGAGCATTGCCATTTAGATTCTTGACATAGTTATAGAATGCTTTGTGGTTGTCTTTGGAATCTTTGGCAATTTTATTTTCGTAACTAGCTTTGGAGGATTTTATGAGGCATCTCAGTTTCTTACTGAGGCTAGTAAGGGAGTTTTTGCATCCTGGGATTTTCCTCTTTTCTGCAAAAGTTTCTTCCTTTTGTTGTAAAGTTTGTTTATGGCAGGGGACCACCAGATTGGCTTCTTTTTTGGATGAGAGCATTTTGGTTCTATTTGGGATGGCACGATTCATGCATGAGTGGATGTGCTCATACAGTGCCTTAGTGTAGGATTCAGCAGTTGAACTTTCAGTTCCCGTCTGCATGGGTGTCATGAAGTTTGTCACTTCTGACTTGAGTAGCATGAAGTTGGCTTTGGAGAAGTTTTTTATGGTGGTTTCTTTACTGGGGGGTGGGGGTGGGATGTGGATGTTAAGGGTGATTAGCTTATGGTCAGACCTGACTAACGAGGGGGTGACCATAGGTATGGAGCATTGATTTCCCATGTTGGTAATGACCAAGTCTAGGATATCCCCCTGGTGGGACTATGGATTAGTTGATCCAGGGCGTTGGAATTTATGAATTCCAAGAACTGTTGCGCAAAGGTGTTGGGACATGAGTAGTTTTCCCATTTAGTGGCAGGGTAGTTAAAATCACCCAGTATTAGGGTGTTTGGTTCTATCTTAATATTTTCCAGTATGTTTAGAAAGGTGTAGTGAGAATCTTGGGGTATGGTGGGGGATCTGTAGCAAGCTACAATTTGGATTGCAGTCTTACCTAGTGTTAGTTGCACTTGGAGAATTTCAGACACATTGTGTTGGCCAACTAGCCTGGTGGTGTGAATATCCTTGGTGAATATTGACACTCCTCCACCTTTAGTGTTTCGGTCCTGGTTTGGTGGCCGAAACGTGTGGTAAGAGTTGTAGCCTGGTATTGCAGGGGTGCTCTCTGGAGCCTTGAACCAGGTCTCAGTTACTGCACAGATATCGATGTTCTCCGTTTTTAGGAGTGCCTCGAGAGAGTGCATTTTGAGGTTTAGACTTCTAGCATTGAGTAGCATTACCTTCAGATTTTGTATGCTTGTACCTGTTAAGGTGGTGGTTTTGTCCTTTGAAGTTTGCCTAAAAAAGGCACTATAGGGGTGGCAAGAGCCTTAGCCAATAACCTGAATCCCAGGGGCGACAGGTGCAGACCATCTCTGTCAAAGCATCGTGGTCTGTCAATCATGTCATCCCAGGCAGACAGATACTGGATCCCCTTTGAATGACACCATAAGCTTAGCCAATTGTTGAAGTCAATCATTTTATCCTTATATTGTGGTATCATTCTGGGCGAAGGCAGGATGCTACTCAGGGCTAGGGTCATACCTGCCTGGGCCACATGATCTGAGAGCTCTTCCATGTCTCTTTTCATGTAGTCCAGGGAGGTACGTCTCAAGTCATTCACTCCAACATGGACAATGACAGAGTCATATTTGTACTTGTTGTGGAGTGACTTGAGTGCATGCGTTATGTGGCGGATCCTGGCACCCGACAGGCAGCTGACTGTAATTTTCTCCTTATTCAACCTGGTGAGAGGAACATCAGTGTGCCGGACTATAGAGTCACCTATGACTAAAGTGTTAGGTACATGGTCTTGCCTTAGGGGCTGTTGCTGGGTGGCAGAGGTTTAGGGTATCACACAGTGGGAAGTCTAGGTCTGTGTAGCAGAGCTGAGAATGTGCAATAAGCTTTCATTTTTAATGTATTGTATTCCAGTATTTTATATGTTGCTTGTTCAGTTCTCTTATATAAGCATTAATTTCACTATTATGTAGCTACAAATTATGGTATGTTCTGTACATTTTTTAACTGAGAATATTGAATTTTTAGTGGTTCAAAACTTCTTCCTATCCTTCATCACACCTCCTTCTTCCTACACAACCATCATTATATATTTCTCGTAGCATAATTTCTTTTTTACACATTAACCTCCCTATCATATCTTTCGCTATAATTTTCTCTAATACGTCATAAGCTAGCTTCTCATATTAACCTCCCCTCTATCTCTTAACTCTTTAATAATGTCCCTTACTTCTTTTACTACTTTTAGAATGTTTTGCTCTTCCTAATATCTTATACTTGCTATCCTGTATCATTTTTACTTACAAAGTCAATATGCTATATTCACAACTTCTCTGCCTGCAATTCAAGTTGAAAAACTAAACTGATTTTTTCTGACATATACTGTTATAAAGTACCACAAACTGTAAATTACTTATATGTTAAACCATATTAGACCTAATATAGTATCTATGCTTTTAGGAATACTGTATAACATATTTGTCTGTATCCTTTCTGGAAATGTATGTTAATGTTTTTTATAATTTTATAATTGTGTAATCTCTGAATGACTATATTTGTACTACTGGAGCTTTTCTGCTTGGGTCTATACTGAAAATGGATCATTGACCTAGTCGGACTTTCATAGTCACCAAATGTCAATAAATAAATAAATAAATATATAATAAGAGGTCTGAATATAAGCATATTTTTGTTAGTCTTAAGAAACATACTGAGCTTGTCAGATTAAGGAAAGCGAAGAAATTACAGAGGGTCAGGGATGAATATCAGGCAGCTACAGTTTATCCCTTATTCTCAGAATTCCTTTGTTCAGTATTTGAAGACTATAGACACTTGGGGATGTGATGGCAATAATACACAGCCTGATGGCTAGTCAACATTTTTTTAAAGCAGCCCCTAAGGCGTTCAAAATGCCTGGCTCAGTGGCAGTCAACAACCTCCAATAGCAATGTACAGAGAATAATGAGGGACAACAATCACAGGAGGAGAGGATTATGTGCTATGAACTTTTTGGTTCCAGTAAATATATATATATATATATATATATATATATATATATATATATATATATATCCTCCATGAATCTTCTGTGCACACTGATTTTACCATATATTATTTCAGTGATGTAACCCTCCAAACCCAGCATGAGCAGTTATTCAATAAAGGGTTTACTTTGATTCCTAATAGGCATTTTAATTTTGCTGATATGATCATTGATTTCAAATTATTTTTAAGGAATCTCAGTTTTGCATTTTGTTTCAGAATGACAATGGGACAGATGGACCCATATGCAGTTTAGCTTGGAGATACCAGTAGAATCCCCCTTTGAACCTTAGTCTAGTTGTTTTCAAAAGACTATATATGAAGGACTTCAAAAGGTTCTCAGTGGCTTGTACCAAATGTAAGAACATACATTTGATACCACTTGAGGTTAGGGCTCTTAAGGAACTTTCCACCAATAAGACCATTTGAATTATGAAACCTGATAATGGTGGTATGGTGGTGCTAATAAATTGCATGGATTATTCTAGCCGGATGTTTTCTCGCATATCATGAATGATGCCTTTATTATTTTCCACAATGAGATCAAACAGGCTTATTGGTCTGTAGGTTTGGTTATTAAAGGTTTATTGGCTACAGGAGACATTTCTCTAAAGTAGTACAGTTTCCTTACTGTTTCTAAGCTCAAGATCTCTGTTATTTTTAGAATCCCAAAAGTATGTAATTCTGCCATTGATCCACCCATTTGCCCTATTATTTCTTCTAGGGGATTTGTTACTGAACCGCTTGAAGCTTTTGTTGACTAAAAGCTCAAAGCCATTTTTTGCATTGCTTTCTGGGTTTCTTGAAAGACTCATGGGACTTTCTGGATAAACTGAGATATGTGAGTTATGATTTAAATAACTTGCTGGTTACTGGGGATGTGAAGGGCCTTTTACTGTCATCTCTGAGGAGCTTGGTGTTTATTGGTCTGGGGATATGGTTATCACATCCACTACTTTATCTACTATGAACATTAACACTATTTGTTGCCTTATGGAAATTGTTCTGAAATCCATTTTTTCACTTTTGAAGGGGATTTTTTTAGACAAGTGTCCGGTGTGGCCATTGGGGCAGCCTACACCAACATCATGCTATGCTTTAGGGAATACAGATTTATTATGAGTTGTCCTTATCACCAAAATCAAAATTTACATATGATTTTTAGATATTTTTTCAAATGGATGGGGGTTCAGGATATCCTTAATGAATTATTTCTGTATCTCAGGAGTACCATAGATTTTTTCTGGATTTTAAGTTTCATATGGACACTCAGCAAATTCTATTTATAGACGTTTTGATGTATAAGGATGTGGACCATTATTGTTCAAACATTTACAGGAAGCCCACATATTCAAATCATTTTTGCATTTTGACAGTTGCCCATACTTTGAAACAGAAAAGGGACTTAGTCAAGGGACAATTTATCAGAATGTCTAGGATCATCTCAGATGATGACTAATTTTTACAACAATGGTTTGTCTTAAGATTTGTTTGTTGCTAATAATTGGCCAAAGCCCTTGATTGATGACATCATGCATTTCCTGAAGCTAAAATGACATGCAAACTATGTACCTAGTCTAGTTAAGCCAGTGGTTCAGACCCCCCTCCAAGTAAATTAACAGAGTTTTGGTTGTTCTATGACTTTACATTACTCATTTGAAATGCATGAACTACAAGACATTATCATTAAGACCTTGAATTTCAAAACTTGGGTTCTTTACCCCAGTTTGTTTTCAAATCCATCAATAGCATTAGGAGTAGTTTTGAACAGGGACATGGGGTGTTGCAAATGATTTTTGAATAAATGTGGTGGTTGCTCTGGTTGTCATTTTATTTTTGAAGGTGAAATCCTCTCTCCACATCCTTACATAAAATGTATTTAACACAGTTGAAAAATGGTTCACACAATGCTGCCTTCTTCTTAACCCTCAGAAAACTAAGCTACTACTCTTTACTCCCACCATAAAATCTCCTCAGTTCCACTTCACTATTACCTCTGACAATGGAACCTGCATTTCCCCTGATTCTACTGCTCAACTACTTGGCATAACTATTGACCATAACCTCAGCTTCGATGCCCATGTTAATAATATTATAAAAACTGTTAATAAAAAATTAGGCTCCCCGTATAGAATAAAACCCTTCCCTACACCTCTAGCTAAGAAATCCATAGCCCAGACTCACCTTACTTCCACCCTATTCTATGCTTCTGCCATTTACACCAATCTATCAAAGCATAATCTCACCAAACTTGAAACTAGCTACAATAACATAACCAGATTTGCCACTGGCTCTCCATACAGAACTCATCACTGCCTCAACCTTAAACTCAAATGGTTAGAACTACAAAATCAACTACAATACAATCAATTTGTGATTGCACAAAAAATCCTGCACCATCCTACTAATACTCCCATCCTTACTAATCTGATCTCCCCTTATAAAAATCTTTCAAAACTACGCTCAGCTAATAAACTTCTTATTGCCAGCAACCCTTCTAATAACAAAGCAGGCGATTCCTTCTTCTCCAATGTTGTGGGTAGAATCTGGAACAAACTTTCTAATATACTCACCTCACTCTCATCCTCTCTAATCTTTAAAAAACACCTTAGAGACCACCTTAAAATACATTGGCTTTGCCCCTGCTCAAAGCCTGATTGAATCTACTTTTCATCTCTCCCCTCCCCTGGTTCCTTCTCTCTTGCTTCCTTAACAATTACCCTCCCATATCTTATGAACAACACTATAAAAAGTTTCCTAACGTTCTAATGTTTTAGTTTTTGATTGACTTCACATGAACCCTACTAAAGCATTAAGACTTGTTTATTTTTTACTTCTACTCTAATGAAACTTTACATTGTTCAAGATTTATTATTTTTTTTTCTTTTCATGTCTTATTTTGTAATGCGAAACTAGTCATTTTTAGAATATTTTGAATGTATTAATTTACTCATGTTGGAGCTTTTCTCCTCGGGCCTCTACTGAAAAGGGATATGTATCCAGCTAGACTAGCCCGGTCAACAAATGTAAATAAATAAATAAATAAATAAAAGGTACTACAAAGTTTAACTGTAAAAAAGCAGGTATTGTTTATGTTGCCATCTGCAGCACCAGCCTCTCATTTTATGACAGAAAAACAGAATGCTCCCTACAGAAAAGAATTTATGAACAGTATTCAAGCATTCACAAGGGGACATGAAAATTGCATTATTTAAACACTCTGCATGTTGCACCAATTATAAAAATACTTTTTATTTTAGAAAAGATAATGAAAAATTTTAAAGGTGGTGACTGGGCAATTTTTATGCTATGCAGGGAATTGTTCTGGCAAATCACTTTAAAAAGCAATACTCCACCAGGACTTAATGACCAAATTTGCATAGTTCCTTTTTTAAGGATGAGAACCAATAAACTGGCTAATTAGCTTTTTGCCTCCACCCTGTTTTGGGTACACTTTCTGTTTGCTTGTATGTTGTTTCCTGTGATGTACTTTTGAAAAAGGGATGAAAGCTATCAAATTAAAAGTTACATTGTGACATAGAAAAACTGTACTGTATGATGGTCCCAACTTCTCCACTCTTCTTCCTAATTTGTTTACTGGGGTAGAGCACTTATCGAAAAAGTGCAATTTCATTCTTGGCCAGGAATACAAAGAGGATCAGAGTTACATTTAGTAAGTGTTAGTAAGAGTATACTGAAAATGTACATGTGTAGAACACTAATAAAAATGTATAGAGTATCTACAAATTATACATTATTTATAAAATGCAATATAAATCTCATGTAGAAAGTGAGGTGTCTGTGATAATTATGGTTGTGTGCTGTCTAAGTGGGAATGATAGGATAACTGAGTGGAGTGAAGACTGTTGTACAGAGGATGTGAGTAGATGGAAAGAAAAGTTATATATTCATAGGAGATTACTAGGCAAAAGGCTCAAGAGCCCTTACAAGTCTAGCCAGTTTACCCAGATTTTACCCAATTTTCCATCCCCTAGAAGAAAGATAGCAAGGGTCAACAAGTATCGTTTTGACAATTTTTACAAACTGCCTCTGTCCATAAGGGACATGGGTGCCACCCCAGGAGTGAATTTGCGATTTACCATTGTTTGGTCTAGATTGCGCTTGAAGATAGTCAGAGAATAGCTCTGCTTCATGTGAATAGGAAGCATATTTCAGAGGAGAAACAATGTCCGGGACATATATCTGTCTCTTCAGCATGATCTATTTGTGTCAGAGATCACGTTTAGATCCTTGGAGTGAGTAACCCTCATGCAGTTAGTTTCGTGAATATGCAACATTTGCATCAGCATTGGGTCAAAGACTGCCTTGTACTCAGGCATAGGGAGGTAGGAAACTGTGATTGGGTTTTACTCAGTCTGCCTATGACATGTTGGTTGCACCCCGTAATTTTTTTTTTTTATGATAAATCTCTGAGTACACTCCAACTGTTGCATATGCCTGGTGAGGTGCCTGCCAAAGGGTGCATTGTACTCCATTATTGGTCTGATAAGGGCCAAATACAGTGGCATTATGACATCCATAGATTTGGGATGCCATGCCCTTAGTTATAACCTGAGCCACATAGAAGGATTTCCTCACCACCGTGGACACATGGTGGTCAAAGTTCAGATTTTCATTTATCTGAGTACCCAGATTTCTTACCACTGCATCATGCTATCAGTGTTGTAATTTGCAGGGGTATTTGAGTTCCCAAAGGGTATTATTATGCATTTCTTTGCATTTAGTTTGAGGTCATTGCTCTGACATCAATCATTAGTCTGCATCAGTCCTTTCTCTAGGATATCAGCATTGTTTGGGGAGTCATTGATTGCCTCTAACTAGACGTCATCTCCAAACTTGGTCAGCTAAAGGCCATCTACATTTGCTTTGACAATTGAGAAGTATATCCCAAGCAGGAGGGAGCCCAACACTGAGTCCTGTGGTACTCCACTGGTGACTGGCCTCTTGCTGAGGGTGGATTTCCCCACTCTAATAACATGTATCCTATCTGTGAGCCATTTGTCTATCCATCTGGCAATGTATGGGTTTATGCCCAATTTTGTGAATTTATTTATAATACCCTATTGTGTTAAATGCCTTGGCTAGGTCAAGAAAGATGTTATGCACTGTCTTACCCTCATCCATGGCCTTGGTGACCTTCTCAAAGAAGTCCACCATATTGAGGAGGTAGGACCTGTTCTTGACAAAACCAAACTGGGTTGGGTCTAGAGTCTGGAGATTCCCTATGTTGTTGTTAATCAGGTCCAAGTTTATCCTTTCCATAACTTTGCATATGAGGCTAGTCAGACTTATGAGTCTTGTGTATTAGTTGTATTAAGCAAAAATTTATTACACTTGGCTGATAACAGGCAGTGGGCCTTTAGTTAAGTCCTAAATTTTGGGTAAGATGAGATGTCCTTTATTTGTGGGTTAATACTGTCCCAGAGTTTTGGACCTATTCTAGCAAAGCAGTAACCTGTACAATTGATTAGATTCTGCTGGTTGTAATGTGGGGGGTGAGTGATTGTAGCTTCTGAGGGTGTGAGAAGAAGAATTTCTAATTTGTTTAGCTGCTAGCTGAGGCTAGAAGAATGGTTGACTAGGAGCTGGGATCCTACGAGAAAGTCAACTCTTTGTTGAGTATGGATCCATTTTGCTTTTTTTTCACTGTTTTACACTAGTATTCATTTTAGGTGATGGAGTAATAATCTATATAAAAGAAAGTGAAAAATAAACTAAATCCATATATATATATATATATATATATATATATATATATATATATATATATATGCTTTTGAGGCCCTTTGGTTTAGTTTGAGATCTTGTGGAGGTATAGGTGAGTTTGTGTTGCTTGAAGACCATCTGTGTAGGTGAGAGAGTGGTCACCAGGTTAGATCTCTCACAAATCATGTGATATTGGACCAGCTGTAGTTGGTTGTTTGTGAACATTAACTAATTAAAACTGCTTAAACCCAATTACTTCCCCCCAACAAAAAAGTCACAAATAAATATGCAAATATAAATAGCATATGCAAATATGCAGATATAAATAAATATATATTTTTTATTTAATCAATTCTGACTATATAAATGACTTTGGAATGAGGATTTACTGCATCGGATGAAGTCCTTACTTTGAGAAAGATGGAAACGTGGTGAATACAGTTAAGCATTTATGGTTTGTTGATTTTTTAATAAAGTGAGTGGTTGTTCAGCAACTTTGTTTATCATGGTTAACTCCTTCTTTATGCCATTTCCTCTGGATTTATTGATTTCTTGTTTGGCACTGCTTCTGCAGTTTTTTGTGTAGTTTTGATAAAAAAAAAAACAAAAATGAAAAGCCTGGTCAAGAGGGCATGGTACGAGAAAAATCTGTCTGATTTTTTTTTTTTTTTGTTTTTGCATAGGAGAATGACAGGATTAAGGCCCTTGGCTTGATATAATAACACGTTTTAAGAGAAAGCAAATAAAAAAGAACATTGAATATAATAAAGTTTTCCTCTTTCAAATAAATAAATGCTTGTAGGAGCAACTCTATGTCTGTTTCTCATGTCACTTTGGGAAAATTGTTTCTGTTAGGAGAGTAAAACGTCAATATTTGAAGATGTACATAGTTTTGTGTCTTAATTTAATAGGTCTTGGGGGTGTATTGGGGTGCATTTATTGAGGGCTTTCAATAAAACAAAACATTTTGTAAGATGTGACATAAGCTCACATGGATATGACAAGAAACATCTGTATAAAAGTTCAACCTGACAGACATTGGTGTATGCATGTAACACAAAAGCTGGAACTAGCTACTTAACAGAAAAGCTGTTATACAAAAAAGGAGGGAATAATACCTTTTCAAAATGACACTTTCTGAATTATCTTTAAATGTTAGTGGTCTCACAGATATATATAAAAAAGAGAGAGTAGTATTAAAAATGTAGAGTGTAAATAGTTATGCTACAGGAGACACATTTGGAAAGAACTGAACATGTGAATTTGATAAAGAAATGTTTTCAGGACTGTTATTCAGTAGAATACCAGGGACAAAGGAAAAGAGGAGTGCTTATATTGTAAGAGGAGCTCCAACAGTGATAGAAGATGATAAAAAGATAATAATGGTAGATTTGTAGTACTAGGAGGGTACAGGCAAGGGAGGAGGATTACGCTGGCATGTATTTATATTCCACCTAAAACTGCTATAATGGAGTTTAAGAAAATTCTGGGAGAAATAATCAGCTTTCAACAAGGAATAGTACTTATAGGTAGGGAGTGGTATTTGAATTGCACCAGTGAAGATGTGTCTGGGGTCTCAGAAGGGAAATATAACAAAGGAGGGTATATTTCTGAAGACATTTATGAAAATATTTGGCATGAAAAATGTTTATTTAGTAGTAGGAGTTTGGAGTGAATTTACATATTATTTCGCAAGATACAAAAACTGGGCTAGGCTAGACAGAACTTACATTTCACAGGAACATGTGCATTTAATTGAAAGTTTTGATACTTGCACAGTAACTATTTTAGATCACTTGCCAATAATAACTAAAATAAAAATGAGATACTGGTGCTTTCACATGTTGAAAAGAGAGGAATTTAAGGAATGGGTAGTAGAGATTATTTGGGAGTTATTAGAGAAGATAGAAATGTCTTCTGAAAATATAGCTAGAGAGTGGGATAAAACTAAAGTGGAGTTTAAAAATAGGGTGAAAATAAAAGAAAGGGAGATATGGTTAAGAAATAATTATTTAGAGGGACTGACAAACATTAAAGTATTACAGAATATAGGGAAATCTCACAGAACAAGAACAGGAGAAATTGTAGAATGCTAAACAGAAAATAAGGGATTACCTTGATAATGTGCATGAGTTTAGAAAGACTGCAATTAAGCAATTTTTTTAATAATAACTCCAGAGCACAAACACTTTAAGCACAATGACTCAGGCAAAAGAAAGTAGAAAGGGTTGTCACCAAGCTTATGGAGCCTATAATAAGGAAGATAAGAGATGCTGCAGAGGTACTAGCAATGTTTCGGAAATTCTATGAAAGTCTGTATAAAGCAGGGAAATATGGAAATCAAGAAATAGTGAAAATGGAAATGTTTATGGAAGAATTAAATATGACAAGGTTAGAGGTAGATGAGGCTCAATTACTAACAGTTAGGATAGAAAGAGATTAGATAAAAATGGTGATGTATAACCAATCCACAGGAAAGTCTCCAGGAATAGATGGTATTCCTGTGGAAGTTTGGAAGCGAGGAGTGAAAAACTAATCAAGATCTAGAAGGTTTTGTTTAACAGTATTTTAAGAGTAGGAGAAGCACCGACATCGTGGAAGAAAACTGTGGTGGCTATACTACCTAAAGAGGGTAAAGAACCATCAGACCCAGCTTCATACAGGCCCATTTCAATCCTAAACCAGGAGTATAAATTGTTTATGTCTATAATGTCTAAAAGAATGGCAAAAGTGATGCCAAAATTGATAGATATGGATCACTGTGGTCTTGTGGAGGGGAGGCAACCATTTGACAACATTAACAAAACACTGATGATCCAGAGAGAAGCAAAATATAAGAAAATACTGCTGTTTTTGGTGGGTCTTGATGCATGGTATGGTACTCAAAAAAAGGTGGCTCTGTTTGCAGATTATATTATTTTTATACCTTTATTAAAGTTCATACATCAGAAGTACTACCACTGTTTGATGTTCCTTTGCCTTTGGAGTTACTTTGTTCTTTTGGTTCCTGGTCTGTAATTTTCTACTATTTTATACCTGACAAAACCAGAAAAGGACATTTCAGTGTTGTGGAACATTTTGAGGCAGCTTCAAATCATTTTGGGATACAAAATTAATGAAGCTAAAACAAAGGCAATAGCTGTAAATTATGTACCTACACAAACTGGTTCAGCAATATCCATATTTATGGGAAGATGATAAAATGAAGTACTTCAGAGTATGGATTATAAAGGATACTTGTGTGGCAGCTAAGGATATGTGGGAAGAGACTAAACAAAAGAGAATACAAAAACCGAGAAACTGGAAGCTCTGTTATATGGATATTGAATGAAAGACACAAACAGTTAAAATATTTTTAGCTCATTTAGTTGTATACACAGGTTAGGCATATTTTTTTATCAACCAGAGGAGAAGTTGTTGATTGCAATTTATAAATAGCTGAAGGATTTTATCTGGGATGGGAAGATGGCAAGTGGGATAAGCTGATTCTTCCAATAGAACAAGGTGGTTTGGGATTATCTTCTTTGAAAGGATATTTCAGAACTACCCCATTAAGGCTCCTATACATAGCAGAAGCACAAAGGGAAGATGAAACTGGGGGAAGCTGAAAAAATAAGGACAGACTGGGATTTTGGATGCAGATCCTTAAGAAGAATAACAATAACCATACAGAATAGTATATTCATAAAGTAGCAGAAAGTAGTCTAATAACTAAGCCAGAGCAGGACTAGTGAAAGAATATTCTGCTGATAGGCCCTGCAGTTATGGTTACAGATAATAGCCAAGAGGGGTCTGGAATTTACTGGGGAAACTGGAAAAGGAACCAGGGTATTTTAAGCAAATAATTAGGAAAAGAAAGGTAATAGAATGGGAAGAGGCCAAGAATACATTTGGACTGCAGGCAAGAGACTGCCTTGCCTATCAAAGATTGATATCAGAGTGTAGGCAAAGAGAAAGAAATTGGAGATCCTAAGTAAAAGACCAGCACTGGTAGATTTTTTTAATTGAATCTAGAACAGAAGCTGCTGTTACAAAATGAATAATTAGTAGAGCATATAAAATATTGCATGATAACTATAAGAATCAATCAATGGAAGTTAGAAAGGATTAGGAAGAGAGTTTGGTTAATCAATTCAATAAGAAACAATGGGAGGATATATTCATGGCTCTTAAATATGCAACATCTAGAATATTTGGGATTTTTGCTTGGAATTGTTTGCATGGGTATTTTTATACCCCAAGCAGACTCCAAAGAATTTTTCCTCGGGGAGATTGCAAATGTTGGAGGTGTGTTAGGGAAGAAAGAGTTAATCGGGAACATATCTTTTGGGAGTGTAATGAGTTGGCAGACTTTAAAAATTCCCTGCAGACTACTTTATCAGAAGTACTGGGTGAGCATTTTGATATAGCTAAGGAAATTATTTTTTGAGCTGGGATACAGGATTTGAATTGTCGAGATGTAGTAAGGCCTAGACATAGTAAGGCATTGCTGAGTTTAATTCTGGTGGCTGCTAAAAAGCATTTCCTAGAAAATGGAATCAAAGTCTAAACCAACTATATTAGAAGTAGTGAATACAATAACAAAGACAAAAGAACTGGAAGTAGGATCTTTACACTAGAGTAGGAGCAAATTACATAGAAAAAGTGAGGATTGTGGGAGCAATACATGGAAAATAATAATGTTCTGGAGGAGGAATTAGGTTTAAGGAAATGCAGAAATTGAATGAGTTTTGTAATGTACCATTGACAATGAATGTACAGAAGTGTATATGTGATGTACAATGTTTGCAACTAAAATATGTCATTATGGTTTGTTTTCATTTATATAAATGTATGATTCACAAGTGATAATTCAATAATGATGCTTTTTACTAAAAAAAACAATGTAGAAGAAGCACTATGCAGTCTCAACGTTAAGTTTACTGGTTGTGAAGACTAAGTTTGTACAGACCAATGAGACAGAACTCCAACAAATTTGTTGTGTGCTTGTTTATCATCAATGAACTTGCTACTGTAATGAAATGTGTGCTTTGTAAATGTTGTCCATTGTCTTCTCTCCCTTTCTCTGTCTCTGAGCTGCTGTTTGGTTAGTCTGTTTAAGGAATTTGCATGCATTTTAGACTGTGCTATTATGGTGGATTACACTACTTTCTCATCATATCCAATACGACTTGAAACTGATTTGGATTTTCTTGTTTTATTAAAATGGCTTTTATACAGACTTTAATCACATAATTCTTCTGTGATTTTTACCAGTTGTATAGAGATGTCTCTTAATCATTTTAGACTGGTATCCCACTGTTCTTGGCTCTGTTCTGTTTTCAAAGAATCTGTCTTGTGGGAATAGTACCTCAGAAGTTTATAAACCTTGCTTATTAACTAATTTGAATGTTTGCTTTTTCAGCACATTGAATCAGTATCTTGCTGTTTTGGCACTTTCTACTTACAATGATTTTCAACTTGCTTTGCCATAGAAGGAGTTTTGTTGTATTAATTCTTCATGGACTGTGATGAAGGACCATTGAATGGAGTAGTGTAGATCTTTGAAGAGGATTAAAGGAGGGAAGGAGAGAGGTAAACACATATGGCAAGCTGTGACTTGTCAGTCAATGGCTGATGTTTTAAAGCTTTATACCAGCCATCCAGATTGAGTGGCACAGTGACACAGCAGATAGCATTGTTGTCTCACAGCAAGAGGTTCTCCAGTTCAGTTCTCAGCTGGGGTGCCTTCTGTGTGGAGTCTGCATGTCCTCCTTGTGTTCATTTTGGTTTCTTCCAGGTGCTCCAGTTTCCTCCCACCTTCCAAAGACATGCAGTTCATAAACTGGACACTCTAAATTGGCCATAGGTGTGTGTGTGTGTGTGTGTGTGTGTGTGTGTGTGTGTGTGTGTGTGTGTGTGTGTGTGTGTGTGTGTGTGTGTGTGTGTGTGTGTGTGTGTGTGTGTGGTGTGGAAGAACTAGAGTGCCAGGGCTAGCCACCCAGCGATGCAAACCTTGGCTTTATATGATTGTCTCTGTTGAAGTGACACCCTGTTTTCATATGCAAAATCGGAAAAGGGGTTGTGGATGGATGGATGGATGGGTATTAGCCATCTAGATTACATAGTGTACCCTACTGTGTAAGACTGTAGCTAACAAATATGCATAATGTCTATCCAAATGATGTGACCTTTGGCAAAGCCAGTTGCTGTACTTTGTTATTGACAAGACTTAACATTTTTCCCAGAATCTTCACCATGGTCCTCCTCTGTAAAAAGACCCCTGACATAGTGGGACTATGTGGATACAAATATAAAAAAATAATAAATGAAAGTGTGTATTTGCATAAGAAGCAACTCTTTTAGAACATCTATGTTGATTGAGGGTGTTCTACATAGGTATGTGTATGTTTTGTGTAATTGTATTTATTTACCTGGTTAAATGCCTCTGACAATTTGTGCAGAGGATTAAAGAGTTGTTAACGAGCTGTTTCCCATGGCCCAGCCTTTGATTCCTCAGCCCCCATCACCTAACTTTGCGACTCTGAGCAAGTCATTTAACCTGACAGATCTCACACACTGAGTCTGAAAAATGTCCACGGAGATCGGTAATCTCTCATTTATTAACAAGTGCGAATCAAATAAAACAAAATAAACCTTGTAAGTTGTTGTGCTCACACTACTATTTTTTTTTTGCCCCGCTGCCTGCTGATCATCAATCTCATCCCAGACAATTGTTTTATTATTTTATTTTATTTACACTTTGTTGACCAGGTTAGTCCCACTTGACCAGTGGCCTCTTTTTTAATATTCATACTGACTAGGTTACGTTTGACCAGAGCACCGAGGAACTTCCTCTACTCTTTTTGATAAGTGTCATAGGATCTTTTACATCCAACTGAGCTACAAAAACTCAGGCAATGGGGCATTAATTTAAAATCTCATCCAAATTATGGTTTTATCCATTTGTACTATAAGCCCAACTTCTAATTCATTCATTCATTCATTAATTTGTTTTAAGTTGTGGTGGTGATGTGATCTATAGTGACCTACTCATTTCACCCACAGCCTGGATTTAGCACACGTGTAACTCTGTATAGATAATGATCATGATTATATCTAATCCACATACATTGCAGATATTTAAACAAGTATCGTATCAATATTTTAGTTTTAAATTCTTTACAACAAAAGTGCATAAGAGAAGAGAAGAGATGGACAATATAATTTCTTCCTGTGCTTCCTGTAGATATCAATGGTGAAGCAATGACAGATAACTTCAGACTGGAGGAGACTAGCCTACCTGCAGAGATTGCCAGTGGACAGGTAAAGGTGAAGACCCTTTACCTGTCAGTGGATCCCTATATGGTGAGTTGCAAATGATACTTCATACACAGCTACTCTTATTATAATATCATTTATTTACTGTTATAACTGTACTGGTAGACTACAGGCTTAGCAAGACTGTTTCATTTGCCATTTTAGTAGATCTCTTCCCGAAGTTAGCTGGTTGATCCTGGAATCAGTCATTCAAAATAGTTTGGACATGTGTGTTGTAATACATAATGCTGTGTAACTTCTGTCACTGTAGATTCTGATTACTTTTTGTTTGTTTATTAACTAGGTGGGCATGCAAATTAAACATGACTTTTTTGTTTTCAGAAATTACCCTGGAGGACTTAGTTTATTGTACATCACATGTTTTTTTTAACACAGGTTAGTAAAAGTCTTGTACATTGCACTGATGTACAACAGCTTTCAGTTTTCTACCAAGAAGTAGTATTTGATGTGGTATGAGATACTGAGAGGAAAGAAGCACATAACTCAGCTATTGTCCTTTACTGGACTGAAATCCTTTCCAAGCTTCATTCTCTGCCTTGCATCCACTTTGCGTTAGGATAAGCTCTGGCTCCCGCATTAGCTCCTGCATAACCATGAATAACATTAAGTGGGTATCTGAAAATGAATTGAATGGCTTAATGAAGTTGTATGTTTAATTGTTCAAGAATGGCGTTTAAACAAAGAAAAACAAAACTGCTGTAAACCTTTTAGCTAAATGTTGACTTCTTCTGGGTATTAGGTACATGGCTGGCTTTAGCAGAAACAGTGCCCTAGGTGAAGTAGTGGTTCAGTGTCCACCCTTAAGCCCCACCCACACTACACCCCTGACAGGTCCCAGTTTAAGCCATCCCACATGTAAGTAACTCCTCTGGAAAGCCACACCTTTTTTGTACTTGAATTATTTTAATGCATGGTAATCACTAAATGCTTCTTCAGTCATAATGTAGGGAGAAAAGAAACCTTGTAATATTAAACTGCAAGTGATGGTGGGCTTTTCCTTTAACAGTCAAGCTGCTTCATCTGTTGCCACTATAACAGTTTTCTTAGCTGTAATGGTGACAGAAAATCATTTTCTACCTTTAAACATTGTAGACCTATCACATGCATTGTTTTGCACAAGATGCATTCTTCTTTAGCTGACACAGAACTTGAAATTGTCATTTACTCAGGAGCCATGCTAACTCTGTAGTCTGTATGACTTTACCTTAAGAATTACACATTATATAAACAAGTACATACCATTTGGTCTTCCATTTCCTGACAGGTCGACCATTGAGTCATCACACTTCAATATCAGTGACAGATGAAAATTATTACATATGTGGTGATGCAGCTGAAATTCCATGCTGATCACATGGTCTAAATGGATAAAACTATTACTAGAACTGACAGAAGTCTTGAGCTTGGCATGCTATGATAAATAGGTTCCTTACCAATAGTATCAGTTGAGAGACATCCAAGATGGCTTAATTTCAGCTCTCCCAGTGTGAAAATAGAAACTCAGAAAAGAGATCCAGTGAATTTGTCTTTTTGGGTAAATTTCACTTACTGGCCAGTAAGGGCACTGCCTGGATGCCAGCAAAGAAGAAATTTAGAGAACCTTAAAGAAAAGCAATCACTAACGTTGAGGAGAAAACACTGGCTGGGAAGAATCCTGCAACTGTTCAGCAAAAAGCAGTGCAAGCACCAGCTTTGATCACAACATGACTTCCATTATTCTAGAGGAAAAGATAAGTAAAAAGTGCTTAGAATTGATTAAAATAAATGAAACACTGATAAGAGTATATCAACTCAAATAACAAAAGGCTTGAAAATGGTAGAATATTTAAACAACTATTCAGAAGAGCTGATAAAACTGCAAAAATCAGAGGATGAAATGAAGAAAAAGTTGACTGAGTATGAAACTGCTTAAGAAGAGATGTTTCAAAAAATGATAGAATTAAAGAACAGTGCATGTAGGAAAAATATGATATCTTATGCTGTACCAGAGAAACTGGAAGGAGTAGACTGTATTCATTTTATGAAATCACAAATAAATAAGTGGACTGGTATTCCACAGCAGGAGTTCTTAACTGAAAGGGCACATTGTGTGTATTCTCCAAACCTGGCCACGAGAAAGCAACCTAGACCTTTAATCTTAAAGATACAATCCTACCAGTAGAAAGAGTTGATTCGGATAAAACTGTGGTGGAAGGACAAAGTACTAAAAGTTGGAGACAGAAGAGTGTTTGTGGAAAATGATTACTCACTGTACACTGGGTACAGGACATCTTGACCCCAGCCATTTTGAGCCCAGCATTAACAGATTCTGAAACTATATCTGTAAAACTTTAAATATATGGATCTAACATTCTTACAGTATAAAAAATAGAACAACATATACAGAATAAAACAACCATTAAAAACTTTATATACGCTACAAAACATTAAAATCCTCTAGATTCAATACTAGAACTGACAGTAGTACATGACAGCATGAGAGTAAATCAAAGAAAACAAACCATAAACAAAGAATGCATTGCCAGCATGAAATCTTTCTAAAATACCTGCTTGAACTGATTTTACACAGAGACTGTATTGCCAGCATTAAGTCTTGAGCTCCTTCTTGTGCTACTATTATGAGATACAAGGCACAATGTATTGTTATTAGTAAAGCAAAAGAAATATAGAGGTTCATCACAGCACTCTAAAACAGTGTAACTAGTGCTGCCTGCTGGTCCCTATTAAAATAGCAATAATAAAATTAATGTTTGAGCCAAGACAATTTGAACTTAAAAAAAGTTACAAAACACTTGTGCATACAAACAGTTATGTCGTGCCAATTACACAAATTTAGAATACCTACATGGAGCTGTTCACAATTTCTTAATGGGCTAACTAAAAATAATAAATAATATGTTAACTTCATAATTAAAATTACAAATTGATTTTATTGTACACGTTAAAAAACTGTAATTAATTAAATAATATTTACATATTAAGTAATATGTTAAATAAATTAACATTTATATATTGAAATGTTAAATAATATATTAAATTCCTATGTAAAATTCCTGAGTAGAATATTAAGTAGTAAAATGCTTTTAGTAAATTTAATTGGAGTCAAGTAGTCTGGGGTCAAATCATCCATGGTCAAATTGTCCAATAAATATTCTCATAGACAATAAATATGAATTTAAATATGATAGTGTATCCAATTGCATTGGGGTCAAATCATTCAGGGTCAAACTGTCCTGCTTTCCTGTACACTAGGTTGAAGAGGTGTACATTTATTCCAGTAATCAGGAAATGTCAAGAAGTAGCTATAAGATTCAAACTGCTGTATGCAACTATCTTCAGAATATTTTTCCTGGAAGGTCAAAGTGATTTTTGATGCAGAACATGCTAAGGAGGAAGCACAAAGGTTTGACCATCAAAAAGTGAGCTATCAAACAGAAGGGGATTCTGCTTTTATTCTTCTGATAATAAAGCTGACAGAGAGACTGTGCCAGTGAAACCTTTTTCCAGTGTTCCAAAGGAAAATCCTTGAGAGACAGGAAAAAGCACAAGAGTTGACTAGAAGAACCAGGAGTACATTGGAAATGAACCAGAGACTATATTTGGGAGATGGACATCTACAGGAAGAATACCAAAAACTCAGAAACAATGACTGAATGTGGGATTACAAAGCATCAAATCACATTTGTGAAATATGACAGAATAAGAAAACCTGGAAATACTGGATTTTTTTTACTTTGTTAAACTTGTAGGGGACTCAAAAACATATGCCATGCTTCATGTCTTTAATGTTTGGAAGAACATTAAGTAGAGGGGAAGAGGAGGGAAACAGGTAACTGTAAGTAAACAGTCTTTGTTTTTAACAGTATTTTTTATAAAACGTGACATATGCTGCATGTTATAAAGTAAAACTTTTTTGTTTTTTTAGTGAGTAATAGAGATACAAAAGTAAACAAGTGCTCTTTTTTGTTCTTTCATTTCATTTCTTGTTCAGTTTTAAGAAATGTAGACACTGTAATGTAAAAAGAAAAAACCCTAGACAAGAGAGCACTATATAATTAGAAGTGATATGCTTTTTCTTACTTTTTCATAGTGGAATGACTGAATTGAGGCCTTTGTCTTTATCTAACAAGAAGTTTTAAGGTGAAGCAAGTAAATAAAAAACATTGAATGTAATGAAAAGTTTTCCTCTAGCAAATAAATGTTCACAGTGTAACACGAGAAACTAGAAGCTGAAGGCAAGTGTGTATCTGGTTCTCATGTTTCTGTGGAGAGAGCCTGATAGGGGTAGTAAAAACAGAATGCTCTTCTTTCAATGGCTAAAAGATAATACTTTCTGAAAGCATTCAAGTTTTTTTTCTACATAAAGATAAGACAAAAACAGACAACACTTAGTGTAAGTAGAAGCACAGGTTATACTATACTTCTTAGTGTGGATAAACTTCATTATAGGTCAATTAAAGCCTGTGAGTGTAGCTGTCAGTCTGGCCAAATTGCATATCTTTGGAGGGTAAACTTCATTATTGTACAGGTACATTGCTTTATGTGTTTATATTAAGCTAATAGGTTATGTGGGTGTTCTGAGTGTGTTTTTGGAGGGTTTTCATTAAAACAAAAAGTCTTGTACCATGTGACATAAGTTCAAATGGATATGATAAGAAACAACTCTATAAAAGATGACCCGCCAAACATTAGTGCATGCATGTAACAGAAAAACTGATATTAGACACTTAAAAAATCTGTTATACATAACAGGTAGAAACAATTTCTTATCATAATGACATCACTTTCCATATTATCTTTAAATGTGAATGACCTCATAGGTATATACAGAAAAGAAAGAGTAGTGAGTAGTGAACTATATTTAAAAAATGCAGAGTGCAAAGAGCTATGCTATAGGAGACATATTCGGAAAGAAATGCATGTGTGACTTTGATGAAAGGATTTCAGGATGGTTATTCATAGGTTCATAGGTTCATAGCCTAGCCATAACAATTCCCTGGATATGTCTTCCCCCAATATTTACTTCTCCAGGCCCCTGTCTAGCAGGGTGACTGACATGATCCCCAGGGTGAATTTCCTATCTCCCATCCAATCATCAAGGTTCCTTTTGAAGTGGGCCAATGAGGCGCTCAACTTGATATGTATGGGCAATCTATTCCAGAGTACGGGGAGTCTCTGGGTCAGGAACCTATCCCTCCAGCATGTTTTCTTCATTGTGATGACAAGGTTTAGATCCCTGGAGCGTGTGGCTCTGAGGGATTGGGATTTCTTTAAGTGGAGCATGTCCAACAGCTCAGGGTTTGACATGGCCTTGTATGTTAAGCAGAGATCACCTCTGAGTAGACGATATGCCACAGAGTATAACTGGAGTTTTTTTAGACGGTCAGTATATGGAATCTGCTTTAGGCCTGTGATTCTTTTAGTGAGGTATTTCTGTGGCCTTTCCAGCTGTTGCAGATGTCTTGTGAGGTACATACCAAATGGGGCATTATACTCTATAATGGGTCTAATGAGGGATGAGTACAGTGGGACAATGACCTCCTTTTTTCTGGATGAAAAGCCCTTAGTGATGAGGTGTGCCACATAGAAGGATTTCCTGACTGTTGTGGCAATGTGGTTATCGAAAGTGAGACCACTGTCCACCTGTGTCCCTAAGTCTCTCATCACACTTTTGATGTTTAGTGTCCTGCCACCTATGTGGTAATTCATGGGTACATGTTTTTTTTTCCAAAGGGGATAACTATACATTTCTTGGCATTAAGCTTGAGCCCATGGCTCTGGCACCAGGCATCTGTTTCAGTAAGGCCCTTTTGTAGATTATCCACATCATTTGGGGATTCAATAATGGCTCTCAGTTTGCAGTCATCTGCAAACTTTGTTAGCCAGAGTCCCTTAGTGTTGGCCTGTACTTCAGAGAAGTAGATGCCAAACAAGAGTAGTCCCAGGACTGAACCCTGAGGTACTCCACTTGTCACTTGTCTGGAGCTGGATTTGGAGTCGGCTACTTTTACTGTCTGGGTTCTGTCAGTAAGCCAGTTTGCAACCCATCGAGTGATGTAGGGATTTATGCCCAGCTTAGTAAGTTTATCTATGATTCCAGAGTGGGGGATGGTATCAAAGGCCTTGGCAAGGTCCAGATAGGCTGTGTGGACTGCCTTACCCTCGTCCACAGCTCTGGAGACTGATTCAAAGAAGTCAATCAGATTCAGGAGACAAGATCGGCCCTTCACAAACCCAAACTGGGTGGGGTCCAGTGTTTGAAGGTTACCAATGTCTCTGTTTATAAGTTCCATGATAATGCGTTCCATGCCCTTGCAAATCAGGCTTGTCAGACTGATGGGACGGTAGTTCCCGGGACCAAGGTGGATCCTCCCTTGTGGAGCAGGATAACTGTAGCTGTGCGCCACTCAGTGGGCATGAAGCCTGAGGTGAGGCTATGATTAAACATGACACTTAGGTGAGGTGCCAGTTAATTTTGTAGTTCATGTAGTACACAGCCTGGGATGTCATCTGGTCCCATGGATGCTGTATTCTTAGCTTTGGATAGTGCGGTTTCTACCTGTGTGGCCGTGATTATCAGAATTTGGCAATCTTTTGGTATTGAGATGGGCCCTTTAGGGGGTGAGAGTGGGGTGAAGTTGGCACTAAATCGATCTGCCAAGATATTGGCAATATCCTTGGGATCAGTATATTTAATGCCATTCTGTTGTAACTCAGAGCAGATCTGGGCATTGCCATTTAGATTCTTGACATAACTATAGAATGCCTTGTGGTTGTCTTTGGAATCTTTGGCAATTTTATTTTCGTAACTAGCTTTTGAGGATTTTATGAGGGATTTCAGCTTCTTACTGTGGCTGGTGAGGGAGTTTTTTGCATCCTGGGATTTTCCTCTTTTTTGCAACAGTTTCTTCTTTCTGTTGTATAGTTTGTTTATAGCAGGGGACCACCAGATTGGCTTCCTTTTTTTGGAGAAGAGCATCTTTGTTCTGTTTGGGATGGCATGATTCATGCATGAGTGGATGTGCTCGTACAGTGCCTTAGTGTAGGATTCTGCAGTCGAACTTCCAGATCCCGTCTGCGTGGCTGTTGTGAAGTTTGTCACTTCTGACTTCAGTAGCTTGAATTTGCCTTGGAAAAGTTTTTTTAAGGAGGTTTCCTTACTGGGGGTGGGGGTGGGATGTGGATGTCAAGGGTGATTTGCTTATGGTCAGACCTGACCAATGAGGGGGTGACCACTGATGTGGAGCATCTATCTCCCATGTTGGTAATGACCAGGTCTAGGATATTGGAGCCCCTGGTGGGACAATGGATTAGTTGATCCAGGGTGTTGGAATTTATGAATTCCAAGAACAGTTGGGAAAAGGAGTTGGTACCTGAGTAGTTTTCCCAATTAATGGCAGGGTAGTTGAAATCACCCAGTATTAGGGTGTTTGGTTGTATCTTAATATTTTCCAGTATGTTTAGAAAGGTGTAGTGAGAATCTTGGGGCATGGTTGGGGATCTGTAGCAAGCTACAATTTGGATTGCAGTCTTACCTAGTGTTAGTTGCACCTGGAGAATTTAAGGTGCATTGTGTTGGGCAACTAGCCTGGAGGTGTGAATATCCTCAGTGAATATGGACACTCCTCCACCTTTAGTGTTTCGGTCCTGGTTTTGTGGCCGAAAAGTGTGGTAAGAATTGTAGCCTGGTATTGCAGGGGTGCTCTCTGGAGCCTTGAACCAAGTCTCAGTTACTGCACAGATATCGATGTTCTCCATTTTTAGGAGTGCCTCGAGAGAGTGAATTTTGAGGTTTATACTTCTAGCATTGAGTAGCATTACCTTCAGATTTTGCCTGCTTCTATCTGTTACGGTGGTGGTTTTATTCTTTGAACCTTGCCTAAAAAAGGCACTATAGGGGTGGCAAGAGCTTTAGCCATAACCTGAATCCCAGGGGTGACAGGTGAAGACCATCTCTGGCAAAGCATCATGGTTTGTCGATCATGTCTTCCCAGGCAGACAAATACTGGATCCCCTTTGAATGACACCAGAAGCTTAGCCAATTGTTGAAGTCAATCATTTTGTCCTTATACTGTGGTATCATTCTGAGCGAAGACAGGATGCTACTCAGGGCTAGGGTCATACCTGCCTGGGTCACATGATCCAAGAGCTCTTCCATATCTCTTTTCATGTAGTCCAGGTAGGTACATCTCAAGTCATTCACTCCAGAATGGACAATGACAGAGTCGTATTTGTACTTGTTGTGGAGTGACTTGAGTGCATGCGTTATGTGGCGGATCCTGGCACCCGACAGACAGCTGACTGTAATTTTCTCCTTGTTCAGTCTGGTGAGTGGGACATCAATGTGCCTGACTATAGAGTCACCTATGACTAAAGTGTTGGGTACATTGTCTTGCCTTAGGGGCTGTTGTTGGGTGGCACACTGGTGTTATGAGCTATGTGTCACTTTGGTTGTGACTGGTGTTTATTTGCGTTTCGGCTTCGGAGGTCCTTGTTGCTTGGACAGGTTAATGTTAAGGGCCTCCACATATGTGGGTTTAGTGTTACTATATGTGGGTGTTGATGGTGTGGGTTTTGAAGGGCTATAAGTTGCTTGAGGTGTGATGCAGGTGTTAAACTTCTCCTCTTGACTGTCAAGCACAATCTTGGCCGGAGAGAGCTTTGCTTCCAGTTTGGCTATGTAAGTACATCTCTCGCAGGTTGTAGTGTTGGGTGGTAGGAGGAGAGGATTGTCTGTGTACATGAAGCAGTTGCCGCATTGCCCCAGTATGCCCAGATTCACCAGGTGGACAGGAGAAATAACCGGAAGCTGACCCTTGGACATGCCTGTTTAGGTGCTTTTTTGTAAAGTTTAAGAGCTGTTTTCCTTTACCTTTGCAAGGTACTTTGCAATTATAGGCTGTTTAGTGCCTATGATTAATTTCTCCTTATTGACAAGGAGAGCTGAGTGCTTGTATTTGTTTCAGGCTTCCTAGTGCTTTTCAGCAGGTTCTAGAGCAAGTGCTAGTCACAGGGGTTCAGATTTTAGTGCTACTACTGAGAAACCAGCTAGTTCTAAGGGAAAATTTGAAGAGCAGACTTTCTGGCACCTGGAATAGTTTAACTGTAGCCTCGCAGTGCTGCACGATGTGAAAAATGTGAAAACACACGCATTTTTAAGCCAGAAAGTTGAAAGGGATAGACATCAGCCCAAAAGGCTAATAAAATGACAATTTCAGAGCTGGAAACCACTCCTCTAGCGTTAGATAGGCAGTACAATGCTCACCAGTCTCAGTGGTAGGCAGTAGGACTTCCTTCTACCACAGCAAAGCTTGGGATATGTACTGGCTACAAAAGGTAGGGAAACGAGCAAACAAGATAGTATTTTTTTTTTTTTTTTTTTGTTGAAACAGGCTAAACAATGCAATAATACAGTAAATAAACACAGAAAAGGCTAACACACTTGAGTGTGTAGTCCTAAACAGTAAATGCAATTAAAACTCTACAAAATTAGCAATTTAAAACTTTTTTAAATGAAGCAAGGCAAGTGCACAACTGAAAAACGATTTAAGAGGAAGTAACACAGCAGAATAAGTAGCTAGTCTACATATATAGAGAAGTCTATATATACAGAAAAGCAGCTAAAACATACAAACACTTCAGATGCAGTGCAACCTAGAGCACTTGAGTTGTAGCAATATTAAGGCAATTAAAGTTATAATAAATGCTCTGAAATATACTCTATATTTCCAAAATGTTGGAGAAGCACAGTCAGAACACAAGGAAACTCAGGCAAAAAAAAACATTTTTTTTTTGAAAGGGAAAAAGGAGAAACAGAAGGCTTTATCAAATTTTCTCTCTGTATTAGGTAGAATGAGCTAATGACACTAGACTGGGAGGAGTGTCCCAGATCAGATTTACACAATAGCCTACAGACAGTAAGCACTAGAGAAAGCCTCAAAATGAAAGTTTTTAAACAGATAAAGATTTGTAAAGATACAGAATGCTTTTAACTGCAAACAAATCAGTTACCCGTGCAGATTAGTTAATAGCAATAAAATACACTCAAAAACTAAAGTGCACTAAAATAAAAGTGCTATATATAAATTGCTAGAAACAATAATCTGTATAAATAATAAAAAAAACAGGATACTTATATATCTCAGCTAACAGTTGTAGTCAACACCTCTCATCCACTCTGCTCAGTGTGTATCTAGGACAAAGTAAAAGAAGAGTGCTTACATTAACTGCTAGAGGAGCTCCAATAGTGATAAAAGGGAAAAAAAGATAATAATGGCAGATCTGTAGTAGTAAGGGGCTACTGGCAAGGCACGAGGGTTATGCTGGCATGGATTCTACCTAAAACTGCTACAATTTAAGACATTTTGGGGATAAATAATCAGCTTTCAGCAGGGAATATTATTTACAGGTGGAATATTACTTACAATTGGAATGTGATTTGCAACAGTGAAAATGTATTTGGGGGACCTATGAGGAAAATATTAATAAAAGATGGCAGATTTTTGAAAAAAAATTATGAAAATATTTGGTATGAAGATGTGAATTCAGTAGTAGGAGCTAAGAGAGAATTTACGTATTATTCCTCAAGGTACAACTGGTCTAGACTAGACAAATTGTTTTTCACAGGAATATTTTGATATGCATCCAATAACTATCTCAGATCATGTGCCAGTAATAACTAAAAGAAAAATGTAGAGTAATGAAATATAAATGAGACACCGGCACTTCCCCACCTATCTGTTAAACAGAGAGGAATTTAAGGAATGGGTAGTGGAGATTATTCAGGAGTTATTAGGGAATATAGAAGTTTCTTCAGAAAATATAGCTAGGCCGTGGGAGAAAATGAAAGTGCAGTTTATAAACAGGGAATACATGGAGGAAGAAGTGATACACTTGAGAAGTAGCAAGAATTGTTTACAAAAACTAAAAGAGGTTAAAGTGTTGCAAAATGGGAGGAATCCCACAGGCAAAAGAAGGTGGAGTGCTGGCAAGGAAATAGTGAACTGCTTTGATGGTATGTATGAGTCTGGAAGGATTGCTGTTAATCAGCTGTTGTTTGTCGGTAACTGCAGAGCGCAGACACTTTTGGCATGGCAGCTTGGGTGGCAGATGGTACAGTGGGTGGTTGCCAAGCTTAGGAAGCCTGTGGCAAAGGGGATGGACAGAGATCCTCTATAAGTATTGGAGGGATTTCAGAGATTTTGTGGGAATCTGTATACAACAGATAAATGTGGATATTGGAAAGAAGTGCAGGTGGAAATGTTTGTGAAATAATTGAATATGCTGGGGTTGGAGGTAGATGAGGCTCAGCTACTGACACATGGGATAGGAAGGGATGAGATAGAAATGGCTATGTGTGACCAATCTACAGGGAGTCTCCAGGAGTGAATGGAGTTCCTGTAGAAGTTTGGAAGCTAAGAAGGAAGAAAGTGATAAAGATTCAGAAGGCTTTATTTGGTGGTGTTTTGGGAGGAGGAGGTGGCTTTGGTATCTGAGGATGGTGGGGACCCATCAGGGTGTATTTTGTGTGGACCTGTTTCAATTCTAAATAGTAAATCCAAACATAAGGCAAGTACTACCACGCTGTGTATGAAGAAACTTCACATGATTGAAGCAATAAAAGCAGTATCATAAGCGCTTTCGGGTAAATCCCTTCATTAGATGATAAAACACTAGTAAAAACATAGTATCTAATATAGTACAGCACAACCAATGAAAATCAGTAGTTTACCCTCCTTTTTGCTAGAGCTGGTTTAAAAGGGACAACATCATTTAATCCTGGGTCTTTGTCAGCTCCTAGTCTAAGAATCCATTGCATCTCTTTGTATTCAATTTTTATATATACAACATCCTACTATCCCAGTCTTTAAAGCCTTACCAAAAATTCATAAGGATCTCAAAACACCACCTATGAGGCCAAGGACGTCGGTAGGCATACGCACTGTATGCACTTCAGTACAGTAAATGTAAGGGGGGGTAGCTGCAGACTGGCAATAATAGGGCATCATGACCCTGGAAGCAAGCTTGCAGTCTAAAAATTAAACAATAATTAAATTAAACAATTAAACATAGCACACATCGTATTAAAGTACTCAAGCATTAGAATGCTTCACTCTGTAAAGGTAGGAACAGGCATGCAATACTATTTAAAAACAGTAAAACAGATATTGCAGTATTATGCAAACAGACCAGTATAAAGTTAAAATGGAGCTTTCACCCAAATTTAACAGTAGTATTTTATTACTGATGCAGTATACATGGATTAGCTGCCCTTTTCTCTGCTCTATCTGTTCTAATGGAACACTTTTTTCATTTTCTTTGTTATGGTTAGAGTTTAGTGTTATATTTTTTTCAGTAATTTGAGGTTCAGGATTTGGGAGGCTGGTCTGCAAGGTAGTTAAGTTTGTACCTCATCTTTGGGAGTAAAGCAAGACTCTGTCAAGCAAAACAGTGTCACATTTCTGAAAACTAAGGGAAAGCAACTTCTAAACATTGAGGAGAAGAGTTATAGCTGATCTCGTAAAGTGAGAAATAGCAGCCTAAAGCAGGTCAAAGGTCTTTCTTTGGAATACTTTTTTTCTTAAAATCTCAAAGCTGGTTGCCCTTAAATATCGTATAGTTTAACTAACACATACTGCTGGCATAAATGGAGCCGTTATTGTATGTTACTTTTTTCTTAATGTATTTTTGAATAATAATTATTTATGTAGTCTTCCATGCCCTTTGGAAAAACAAATGTAAAGAGCCATTCCTGTTTTCTATAAGTTAAGCTGCTTTTTGTTGTCCAGGGTTTGATTCCCTCAGTCTCTGTTTGCCTACTGCCCGAGTCTTGAGTAATTTAAACAGACAGCGTTCACAGGCTAAGTCCATGTGGTCAGTGCTCTGCCCTGATTAAGAATGGCTTCAAAACAAAAATGAATGTGCAGAAAACCGAATGCCTTTTAATGTAGCTCAGTCTTGATGGCACTAGCTACAGAAAATACATGCTTATACTTGTCTTTTGCATCTGAAAAATGTACAATTGTCTCAAATGTAAAAAACATAGTTATGTGAAAGAGTACAAAGCATCAGCTAAATGATGAACACTAAACAGTATAACAATATGAGCAATGTGTGAGACAGTAGTGTGAGCACTTCATCTCTCTCAACACTTGATGGTCATCAACTCAAAAAGTAAGGACAGCTGCAGTCAGGTGTTTCATGAGTATAAAGTGATGTAGAAATAAAACATTCCTATTCTACTCCTGTAAAAGCTGGCATGTGTATGCTACATGATCTGAGATTTTTTTTGTTCTTAAATGGCTTATTCAGAGTTTCACATTAGGCATATGGACACAGAGCATCAAACCCTAAGTTATAGGAAGCAGCTTGTTAACAGCTCATAGCCTTAATCCTCTGCAGTAACTGCCTCTAGTCAGATGAGGAATTGTGGGTTTATCTTGGTGCTGCGAAACTGACATTTGACTATCACACTCTACATTACAAATACAAAATAACTGCATTGTAAGGAAATGGTTGAGATGGTAAGCTACTTGGTGCAGCTGGCTTAAGTGTATCATTTTAAGCCAGAGTGCCCAGACCTTTGCGTAGTAATATTACTTGCCTGTTATTTGCAATTGGAATAATGTTATAACTGGAGCTCTGCAGTGAGTATATTTCTTGGTGAGTGTTTGACTACAGAAACATGAACTGGACTTTTTGTGGTATTAATACATGTTCTCTGTCTATGGTAATGTATAAGCGTACTGTTTGTGCTTGTACGACTATAGAAAATGGATGTCGCTGGTATGAAAGGACCTTGTTGGCCAGATGCTACTGTATAGCATAAACTTTTCAATGCTGTGTACTGGTACTTGTGTGAATGGACCTCTGCGACTGACTACCAAATTGTGGCACAGAGTATTCAAGGTGACTATTAATATATGTATGAGTGAATTTGTGGGACTAGGTACCATGATATGGTACATAGGTTTGTCAATGCAACACTATTACCTAAAGCCAGTCTGTGTAATATAAGTAGTACATCCAAGAAAGCAGTGTTCATCAGGAAGATGTTGACTACATATCACACTATACAATGACCTATACTCTTTTAGAGGTGTACAATATGGCATTACTTTGTACTGCAGTGTCACGGCATAACATGCAACTTTTATGGGGAGAAGGGGGTAATATGGCATCAGTGTATGCAATTTAAAAATCCTGTTTGTGGCCCTGAGTATTTTCAGCAGATTTTCAGACCATCATAAGCAAAGTTTTCAGCTGTCCCTGACTGTACCTCATTCTTGTGGCCTGTTCCTTGTAAATGTTCTTGCAAATTATTAAGGATACTGCATTCAGTAAATAATGACAGACATGTATTTCCTTTAGAAAATGTATGCTAATGCAAAACTTTTTTATTCTATTATTCTTTTTTAATCTTTTTTATTCCAGAACCTTTCTGAGTATATAGAGCAATCTTTAAAATATGTTACTGATTCTTGCAGTACTTGTATCTTTGTCCCTGATTCTTTGTCTATTATTCCTGGTTGTAAGATGTCAAGGTTTCTAGTAGCATAGCTCTCATTTCAACCTGATTATTGCTTCACATTTTTGGTGTGTAAGCTTATAATTGTGGCTTTCTAGCAAATCCGCATTTTTGTAGTCAGTAAATAATGACAATGCTAATACAAAACCAATTGTTTTAGCAACTCTCTAAGTATATAAGAACAAGATTTTAAATTTGCTCTTGATTTTTTTGCCTCACGTTTTTTGATTTTGCCTCCAATTCCTTAACTATGAGATTGAGAACTGCATGATTTCTACTGTCTACAATAGAATACACAATTTTCACAGCTATTCACATTTCCTGGGATCAACATTGGGAGTACCCTGCAACAGAGGCAACTTCAAATATATTACTGCGGCTATTTTTTTTTTTAATCTCAGAAGTGGCTGTCTGTTTGGGGGCATATGTTGGGAAAGCATAAAGGGCTGTTAGAGTAATTACGGTAAAAATGATTGCTGCTGTGTCTCAGTGGTTGATGGAAAAGAACATAGTATCCGAAATAGCATATAGGTGGCTATAGCCAAATTCAGAATATAAAGTCCACAGTGAGCTAGCAGGACTATGACCAGAAATAGACAAAGTATAGAGTCCATGCTATTCAACAATTACAGTTATTCATTACTGTGTCATTTGAGTATTTGAGTATCTAAATACCTCACATGAGCCAGGGTATTTTTACTACTGCTGCCTGTTAATCCTTCCCTCTCTTTTCCTTTAGTCATCTGAGTTCCTCTGCCTTCTGTGTGGAGTTTGCATGTCCTCCTTGTGTCGGAATGGGTTTTCTTTGGGTGCTCCGGTTTCCTCCCACATTCCAAAGACATGCAGTAGGTGGGCTGGATACTCTAAATTAGCCATAGGTGTGAGTGTGCATGCGAGTGTATGGTAAGAAAGTACAGTCACAGCATGACTAGTCACCCGACTGTGTGATCCTTGACCTCTTGCCAGGACCATTAGGGCTGTTGGTTAAATAATCATGGCAGAAAACACTCCAGATGCTCACCTTATTAAACTCTCTTTTGAGCTCTGAACCACTTCACATTCACTGGAGGAAACTAAAACAATAACAGTGTAACTAGTTTCAAATCATTTCAGGGGAATAATTACTTAGTTTCTGTCCTTACCTAAATGTTGCTTATGTTAGCATCCCTGACAATAACAGGACCATTCCACTTCTGTCATTCGCTGCTTCCCCTACAAAGAGGCCAGCAGTATAGCAGGCATTGTATGCCTAAAAAAGGATATGTCAGATGTCAACCCTTTTTCTAGTAATTTGCTGTAACTTTGTTCTGGTATTGGTTTGTAGAAAAAAAATATTTAATCTGTGGTCAAATCTGAAATACTCAAGGAACAAATAGCCTCTTCATGTTAGAATAGTAAGCTGTCATTCATGTGAAATTTCACAGAATGTGCTGTTATGCTTTCAAAGTGATATTTCCTTTACCTTTCAATACAGTGCCCCTTCTATGATAATGGGGGCTTGCCTTATTTACATTTAACAGAATGTGACGGGCACCACACGTAATGAAATGCCTATGTTCATGTCTACAGAAGTAGAAGTGATAAATATATTCCTTTTTCCCCACAAAGGCCCAAATAAAAGAGCTGCATTAACAAATTGACATTCTTATGCTTAGTAAACAAAGGACTGATAAAGGCAAATCCTGATTTGTCTAAATTAGTACATACTGTGATGACTATTAAAATATTAACAATACATGCTAATGCTTAATTTTAACACAAAGGTCCAAAATGATGAATGTAATTGATTATTTTAAATGAAAGTGATTTTTTGTAATTAATTGCATGTGATACAATTAATAGTAGTTATTCTTTCTAATATCTTCTTCGCTGCCATAATTGTAGGATGTATGCTGCTTAGGCCTATGAAGTAACAGCTGGAGTTTGGGGCAGAAGTGAAATATGTATAAATTTCAAAGCATCATAACTGTATTGTCATTAGTTATTTTTTATTGCTTGTACAGAGGTGAGATGTTATATTTCTGGTTCCCTTTGTCAACAAGAAAATACTAAGGTTCCAAACACATAAGGATTTTTAGCTGTTATCAGTTATAATCCACTTTAATGTCAAATATTTCTGTGTTTTAGAAACCATTCCATAGCAGAAAAGCAATAAGAGTATTCATGTCACCAGTGACCTGAGTTTGAAAGTGGGATCAGGAACCCACTGGGATTACAGAGGAAGGGAGGATCATCAAGCATTCTAAAGGCAACTTTCTTTTCCCAGTGTTTGGTGGGATTGGCACAGTTGCACTGTTGGCAGATACAGGACAGACCAGATGAACATTCTGTACCAATGCAATATTTGGGTACATCAGGAAGGGTATGGCACAGTGACATGTACATCTTCTTGCCATGGTACCAATAAAGACTTAGCTTGGAAGAATAAGAGGAAAAGCTGGATACAGTATGTTCCATTACTCCTCTGATATGTTCACCACTGACAAATGGAGGACTGAAAGCAATCTGAATTGGAAGAGGCAAATCTTGCCTGGAGACAAAACTGAATAAACTCAGATGAAATGGAGGCAGTATGGGGGTAACTTCAATGGAGGAGGGACGACAGGCCTAGAAAGACTATACATTATGCATAAATATCAGTGTAATATACAATGCAATAAAATAATTTAAAAGTGTGACTTTTATGCTGCTTGATGCGTTTATCACCTTTACTTTCATGCTGGGTAAAGAGCAGGATTGCAATGGCGCTGTGACTTGGACAGCAGTATATATGGATGGGAGGAGAGCAAGATGGTGATGGGGCATGACATACTGGGGAGTTTGTTTGTGTTGGGAACTTTGAGTACAAATCTGAAAATCCTGGCTACACCCCTGCATGAGGCCTATAGTATTGGGTAGGTGTTGGGCAACAGAAAATATTTCTATCTGGTTAGAATGTACTCTCAGACCAATGTTACACACCTTCCCTAGAATTTTTAAAGATACTGCTACATTTCTGGAATCATTGGGTGTTTATTTACAAGAGAACAGTGACATTTCCTACATGTTTGTTACCCTAGATGTAAAGAATTGGTTCACTGTCATAGAAAATCAGTATGGTATTACTGCCATAAAAGAAATACTGAACAAAAAGGTGAATATACATATAGATGAAAATATACGGTTATGCTCCTTATTAAGGCTAGTATTAGAAAACAATGTTTTTCTTTGTTAAACAAAGTATTATTGCCAGAGACAAGGTATAGCTATGGATACGCCTTGTGTGAACACATATGCTAACCTAGTCCTGGCATACTAGGAAGATATGGTGATATTTGAGGCAGCACATGATTGGAAAGACAAACTTTTCTTTTACAATAGATTTGTGAACAATGTTTTCTTTTTGTGGGGGGCACCACATCAGAATTAACATCCTTTGTTAAGTATTTATAGTCTACTACCAGTTTCTTCAGATTCTCATTGAATTATTCTAGCTCAGTTACTGAATACCTGGATGTTAGTATTACTAAGAAAGAAAATGGGGAAGTAGAGACCTCACTAAATAGGAAGCCTTGTTGGACCAACAGCATGCTTAGATTTGACAGCATGCACCCTAGACATGTATTCCAACACATAGCCAGGGGACAAGTCTGCAGAATATCCAGACTTTGTATGAATGAAAATTCCATTATACAAGAATTGGACTCTTTAAAGAATAATTTTCAAGCACGAGATTATAGCAAAAATCTACTGAAAAAGGAAATGGACAACAGCAGTCTCTATAGAAAATAAAGTGCCAAACCATGGTTACACAGAGGTAAAAAATGGCCTAATAAGGTAGCTGCACAGGTTCAAAAAGCTAATGAAGGTTTGAAAATAGGTTTAACATACAGTAATGATATAGGTGTTATATGTAATATAATTAGAGACAACGGGAGAATTCTTTTAACAGATGAGAATATAACTAGAGTTGTATGGACAGTTTTTAAAAGAAATATAAATTTGAAAGATATTCTATGTCAAGAACCTATGCATTTTAAAACTCCAGGCATTAAGAAGAGGGGAACTTATCCATGCCTACATTGTAAAGCCTGTAAGCACATTTTACAAGGAAACTGTTTTATACACCCCATGACCAACAAGAAGTACTTTTTGAATATGTATACTGACTGTAATACGCAAAACGTTGTCTATATTGCAAACTGTCAACAGTGTACTGCATATTATGTAGGAAAAACAAATTGCAGACTTAGATAGAATTTTTAAGCATCTGTCAGATATAAGGTTAAGAAAAGAACACAATGCACTGTACAAGTATATAGAATTGCATAGTGATCATGTCTTTGCCTTTATGTCATTTGTGTTGTAAATAGAAGTCAAAGAACGGGTGACTTGTATAATGAAACTGAATACAAAGAGATGCAATGGATTCTTAGACTAGGAGCTGACAAAGCCCCAGGATTAAATGATGTTGTCCCTTTTAAACCAGCTCTAGCAAAAAGGAGGGTAAACTACTGATTTTCATTGGTTGTGCTGTACTATATTAGATACTATGTTTTTACTAGTGTTTTATCATCTGATGGAGGGATTTACCTGAAAGTGCTTATGATACTGCTTTTATTGTTTTAATAAAGTAAAGTTGCTTCATACACAGTGTGGTAGTACTTGCCTTACTTTTGGATTTACCATTTGGATTTTTTTGGCAGTACTTTCAGTGGAGGAGTCCTTTACTTTTTGTTCTTTACTGTTTCAATTCTGGACCATGACTGTATGATGTTTGTGCCTGTGGTAGCTGAGGGAGTTGCAATGTAGATGCCAGGATTAGTGGATGTGGATTGGTGTGGCTTTGTGGAGGGTAGGCAAACGGTAGGTGGCACTGATGGGGTGGTGATGGACCAGAGGGAAGCAGAGTGTGGGAAAGTGTGACTGTAGTTGGTGGGCCTTGATGCAGAGCACATGTTCCACAGAGTGGGCTGGGATCTGCATTCCCTGACAGAATGGTGGAGTTGACTGGAAGGATGTTTAAGGAATCAGAGGCAAGGGTTGAGGTGGGGGGGTGCCTCTCTGATGGGTTCTGTTTGAGCAGAGTGGCTGGGCAGGGGTGTCCTCTTTACTCTGTGTTGTTTCTGCTGTGTTTGGAAACACTGGCAGGGAAGGCGGGGAACATGGAGGTTCAGGGATGTAATTGGTATGCTGGTCAGAAAGGGATGGCTTTGTTTTCAAATGTTGTTGTTTTGTGTCTGGTGGAACAGGGGGTGGATGTTTAAGTGTTGTAGAATATTCTAGGACAGTTTCTGGTGTTCTTGGGATGTAGGTTTGATGAAGATAAAGCAAGGGAATGACTGTGGACTGTGTGCCTTGACACAGATTGGTTTGGCAGTGCCCATATTTATGAGAACGTGGTAAAATGGGGTACTTGGGAGTATGGATTAAAAGAGATTAAAAAAATAAAAAGCAAAACACTAAAGAAAAGTAACAGTTTAGTTATTTTGATGAGAAGTGTGAACTGTGTAACAGTACTGAAGATGAATATTCTTGAGATTAATGATTGATTGCTGTAAGATCCCACAGGATACACATTTTTTTTCCTGAAGGTATACCTTTTACCTCCCAACCTTCTATTAAACTTTCTGGAATTAAACTTTAGGAACTAAACAACATTTTTGCATTTAGTGTATCATAATAACTTCATCTGGCATAGTGCATGGATATACAAGCAGATTTTTTCCCTGGAAAACAATATCTTCAGAATTTCTGTTTTCTTTGTCTTTATTTTTTTATTGTTTTTTTGCATGTATGTACTTTAGAGATGCTGTATGAAAGAAGACACAGGCATTGATTACTTAAAGCCATGGCAGATTTCACAGACTGTACAAGGTATAGGCGTAGGAGTTGTTGTGGACAGCAGACATGCCGGTTTCACCTCAGGAGATACTGTGACATCATATTATTGGCCATGGCAAACCGAGACTGTTGTGGATGGGGGCCTTCTTCAGAAGGTAAGTACATCTATTGAAGTCATTCTGTTATGGATATGTTATTGCATTGCTTGCTACAGAATATTTTATAGAGTTTATCTACCGTTTACACTTTATCATATGCAAAAACATGTCTACAAGCACAGTAGTAACTGCAGTGTTTTACAGTATGCAGCCAAAATAAAACCTGTAGTCTTTAATTGTGGTGGTCATCATCATCATAAACTACCCCCTTTTTCCCATGTTCTGTATGGGGTAGGGGTGTTGCTTCAGTTGTTCCTATTTTTTTCAGTTTAATGCCAGTCACCTACATTCTCCGATGGTCATGCCTGATTGTCACAGGTCTTTCCTGACACTATATCAGCTATCTCTTTACTGGACCCTCATTTCCTCTTGATTTCTTCCTGCCTATTCTGAATCTTCTTCACCAGATTGTCTTCTACTTTTCCTGCACATGTGCCTGAACCAATATAATATCTTCTCCTTAACCTTTCCTGCAACTGGAGATAGTTTGTCTTCTGTTCTGATATCCTTATTTCCTTATCCATCCCGCAGTGTGCATCCTGCCACCCATTTCAAGACACTTCATCTCCTGTAGCTTTCTCAACTGCTCTGCCTTCACTGCCCAGGTTTCTGTATTGTGCATTAGTACTGGTTCCACCACTGTGTTGTACACTTTTCTTTTCACCTTCTTTGGCATTCCAACTGTGATAAATCCCGCAATAAAAGTTAATTTAACTATTTGCTTTATGTAAATAATTATACCTGATAATAATGTGTGTGGTGGTTTTTATCTCTGGTAGTTTAGTTTACCTTACACTGGGTTACATTTCTAGGAGAAGCTAATATGTAAGTTTAACTTCTTGCGTAAATGTATTAGGCTGGAGACTTAAACATGAATGGGGGATGTAAGTATATGAGCTGGTTTGTCTTCAGACTGCTGTGGGAGGTGTCTATTCACTTTATTATGGCAATAAAACCTTGTAGTCCATGTTGCTGGGTCCTGGAGGCTAAATGAGCAGCTCATCAACAAGTAATAAACTTTACCTCAAGGTGACTTAGTCATATTAGTGAGTGCAAGGGGCAGACCCTCCTTCGTGAGGATTAGGGTGATGAAGTTCCCTATACAAAAATGTCAAAGAGATGCCTTTTCAGGCTTCTAGCTGTGGACAAATGAGTTTAGCTGTAATGGACCATAAGTAAGCTAATCATATTTCTCTAAAGATGTCTAGCCAAGTATCAAGTTGTCCATCATTGCTCAGATATGCATTAAATATATTTCTGATGTTATACTCAGTCTTCAAACACTAAGGGATGTCACAGTGTGTTATTATGGAATTATTCAGATGTTCATCACATTCATCACTGCTGCAATAACCTTAGCTATATATGGGTTATATCCCAACAGAGATATAACAGCCAACCACCTTCCAAAGCTTCAGGGCACCTTCCACATCCCCAAAATGTCAGGAAGCTCAAGTTGAGATGAATAAAAGACAAATTTGGGTGTGAAGCCTTCCAGAGTTTTACTGCCACCAAAGAGTGTGCTGTTTTGAGGCTTTCAAGGGTCAACAGTCAGCTTGTGCTGTTCCTTTGGTGGGCAGATAAGTTCCCTTTGGAGAAAAAAAAAATCTGTTTTCTTGTTTGTGTTAATGTTTTGCCACTTTCCTGTTCAGGGAAATTATTTTAAAGCTAGGAGTGTTGTGTTTTAACAGACTGTTATGAGACTGTAGCATACTTTTTAATGAAGTGCTAATTTTTCCTGCCAGTTTAAAAGTGGTGTGAAGCAACTGAAAACATTTTTTTCCTGTGGCAGAATTGTGTTTATTTAACTTTTGTGGGGCTGGCATTTGCTGCTTGTCTTCTATAGGAAACACATTTTAGGCTTGAGCATGAAACAGAGTACTGGTCCATGATCAGTCCTTCTTCCAGCCACAGAACGAAAACAAAATAAGCAAACAGCCTTTGCCACCACAGCAGGCTAGCAATTTGCCTCAGCTGCAGGTCCATGAATCTGCTGTGGGGATTTGTTGTTCCTATGACCACTCATCCTTTACCCTGGATCCCTCTGGTGTAGCACCTACAGCCACTACGGACTAGAGGTTAGCCACTTCCTCTGTGGCTGATGTAGGTCCTCAGTGGGCAAGGGAGATCCACTCTTGTCAGTCCTGGGACAAGGAACAGGAAAAGTTTCCCTGTTGTGTCAGAATGCTGTGCCCATCCCTTTGGAAGCTGCAACTGCCATTAGTAATACTGCCGTCAAAAAGAAACAGAAAACCAAGCATGTATCTAGTCTTCCTCAGACTTCTTTAGATATGAATAGTTTACTGGTGTGGCTCAGGGTTTAATTCAGGCTATTGATCCTTCTTGTAAAGTAGTTTTGGTAAAAGAAAGAGGGATACCTCTTTCCTGAAGAGATTCAAGACTCTGTACCTCAACAGGATGATCTACGGAAGGATACATTTTTTTTCAGATTTCTGATTTAAACTCAGAGGAGAGCTCAGTTTCTGATTTTCTGTATGGGGGATTCCCTTCCTCTGAGACTATTGCTAGAATGTTTTTAGTGGGAAATCACTGAGGTTTCACAGTCCATCAGAAAATACTATGAATTGTTAAAGAAAGACTTTCCAGATCCTGCACCCATTCCTTCTGTTCTGTCTGCTTTAGAGGATGCATGTACTACTGCCTGCAAATTTCCTGACAGTCTGCCAGCTGTCCCTAATAAGACAGATAGCATGTATAAAGATCCTCAGTCTTTTTTAAATTTTTCTACACTGTTCCCAAACCTGACCCAGCAGCAATAGCTCTAGTTGATACTAAGCACGTAGTTAATTCCAATCCTACTCTTTCCGATAAGGATGGGAAAATAATTGATAGGTATGGGGAAAAGTATATACGTCTGCAACTTTGATTTTCAGAGTTTTGAATTGTCAGGCTCATGTGTTAAAGTTTGTTCCGATTAATTATGAACATATAAGGAATGTCTTATCTGCAGTTTCTTCTTGTGACAAACAATCTGCTTTAAATAACATTTTTTTTTATTACACAGGTCACTACTCATTGTTTGCAGTATGTGTATGACTCCGTTGATACTTCTTCCAGGGCAATGGCCATTGGTACTATTTTGAGGAGGTTTGCATGGCTGCATTCTGAAAACATCTCAGCTGATGTTAAAAATGAGATCTTAAATTCACCCTTAGATAGAGATTTAGTGTTTGGCCCCTTTGCTGCAGAGGTGGTCAAAATGTGTGATGAAAGGGGCAAGCTGATACAGGGAATCTCAAGATTTTTCAGCCCTCCTTTTCAAAGGGATTTTCTATCTCCTCATCCAGTTTTGGCAAAAAGCAGAATAAACAGTCTCAGCAAAATACGGGTAAACTGATGATTAAGAAGAAATGGCAAAGGGATTCTACAAAGATGTCACAAACCTACAAAAAAACAAAGATAGTCCAGCAAGTCTGAATGACTGTTCAAGAGACCAAGTGACCCCCCCCCCCCAACCCTGGCCCCTTTTTTCTTCCAGAATTTCTGAATCTCAATTTGTTCTCTTTGGCAACAGATAGTTTCAGGTAAAAGGGTTCTGAAAATCATTCATCTAGGTTACAGATGGCAGTGGGAGGAAACTCCTACTTTCCAAGGGGTCTTCCCTCATCTTTCAGATCAGACTCTTTTTTTTCAGTTGTTTTGAATCACATACTGGTCCAAAGAATTGTAGAACCAGTTCTTCTCTCCCAGGTGGAAGGGTTTTTATTCAAGGATGTTCCTAGGGTCAAAGAAAGAAAATGCTTGGAGACAAATTTTAGATCTTTCTTTCCTAAACCTGTTTGTGATAATGCCCAAATTCAAAATGCTGTCACTTCACAACCTGTTACTTTTTATTCTTCTTTCAAGTTTCCTGGTAACACTAGACATAAATTATTCTTACTATCACACCCGTATTCATCCATACAGTAGAGAGTCAATTATCCAACCTAACTGGGACCAAGGGTAGTTTAGATAATCAAACTGTTCAGATAATTAAACGTACAGTGAACAGGATAAAAAAACTTCTAAAATCTTGTTTTTTCTGTAGTCAGGGAATACACGTTTCAACAATTCAGCAAGTCCAGTGGACAATAAAGATTGTTTTTCACACAAAAGCAGGCTACAAGTTCAAAACACATGCACATGCTAATATGTATAACATTTAATATTCAGACTTTATGATTTTTCCTACCCAAAAACTTTGGAAGACTGGGTTCATATAACTAACATTTTGGATAAATGACATTTGGATAATTGACTCTCTACTGTACTTCAGACGTTTCTTAAGGTTTTGTGTATCTGGATCACATTGTCAGTTCTCTGCTTTACCCTTTGGACTATCAATTGCACCAAGAGTGCTGACAAAGTGTCTAGCTCCAGTTATAGCCCATTGCAGTCTATAGGGTATCCACATTTTTCCATCTTTATATGACTTGCTTATCTTTGGAGAGTCTTTTTCAAAATGTCATAAATCTCTTTCTCTTGGGTGAGTGATCTTTTACACAAGCTGGCATTCCAAGTGAACATTCAAAAGTCTTTCTTGACTCCTTCACACAGGATTTTGTTCCTGGGATGGCAGCTAGACACCTCAGTTCAAAGAGCTTTTTTCCACAGGAAAAAAGCAAAATAAGTGTATATCTTGATCTAGTTCTAAGGTTTTCCACTGAGACTTCGGTCACTGCAAGGGAGAACATCAAGATTTTGGGTCTCATGGCATCTATGATTCTCATGATACCCCTGGCAAAACTCCACATGAGGAAAATACAGTGGTATCTGAAATCTCTTTGGTCCCAGCACCAACACCCTTTATCTTTTCAAATACTAGGGCTGGGGTTTGTCAGAAGAGAAATCATTTGGTGGAGACTACAGACATCCTGAAATCCAGGTCTCCCCTTCTCCCTTCCTGCTGCAAGAAGTCAGTTAACACAAGTGCCTCAAACTTTGCTTGAGGAGCAGTTTCAGGAGGGATAAAAGAGCAGGGGGTGTGGGACACCAAGGACAGATGCAAGCACATAATTATCAAGGAGATGCTTGCCCTGATCAAGGCACTCAACTCTCAGAACCATCTTTGGTCCTCAGGACCTATTCAGTTGGTGACAGACAATACCACAGTCATGTGGTACATGAACAAGCAATGGGGAACCAGGTAGTACCCACTTTGCAGACTAGCCATGTTAACTTGAGATATAGTGTCAGAGCACGATTTTACTCTACTGGCATCCTTCATTCAGTCAGAGCAAAATTGTGTGGCAAACAAGCTGAGCAGGACCAGGGTAGACCCTCATGAATGGAAATGAGATCAGGGGGTCTTCAAAGATTTGAGCTATTTGTGGAGAGTTCATCAAGCAGACATTGCCTCCTCTCTGAACAATAAACTGGCAAGATTCTGTTCTAGGACTCCATGCAAGAAGGCCTGGAAATCAGATGCCTTTTCTTTTCTTTTCCTTGGACAGGAATGTTCCTGTTTGCCAGCATACTTCTGAAAATTCACAAGGAATCCCCCAATACCACTGTGGTGACTGTCTTCTGGCCAAGGCAATTGTGGTTCTCCTTTCTTTTGGAAATGGCCAGGGGCAATTGTCACAAGCTTCCTCACAGACTGGATCTACTCACACAAGAAAAGGGTTGTTTGAAACAACCCAGCATCAATCAACTTCAAATGACTGTCTGGATAATAGGGTCTTAATTCTTTTAGGCACCTGTTTTCTGAAGATGTGCAGCAGGTACTTATGGAGGCAAGAAAGCCTGCCACTAGCAAATCATATATTAGCAAATGGAAAAGGCTTTCTATTTGCTGCCAGTGACATAACTAGCACCCATTCAGGGCTAGTTGTTCTCTGGTTTTACAATATTTGTGTGACTTACTGTCCTATGGCCTTTCTTATTCCCGTATCAAGGTTAATTTATTGGCCATTTCAGCATGTCTGCACATGAATCCTCCACTTCCAATGCAGTTTCATGATAGAATGTTTTTGAAAGGGGTTTTGCATAAGAGATCTCAAAAAAATGGTGGACCCTTCTTGGAACTTAATTTTATGTTAGAAAAGGTGATGATTGCTCCATTTGAACCAGCTAACCTGACTGATTTGATGTTCTTAACATGGAAAACAGTTTTACTGATTGCTCTGACCTTTGCAGGAAGGCTATCTGAGTTGCAAGCTCTTATGGTGAGTCAACCCTCTGTCATTTTCCATAGGGACATGTTTTTTTAGAGAACTAATCCTTCTTTTATGCCTAAAGTGGTATCCATGTGTACTTTAAGCCAAACTATCCATCTTCATGTTTCTTTCTTGAACCTAAAAATGAGAGAGATGATACTCCTTACCTTGGTTGTCCACAACAACTCAGGTACTATCTTGACAGAACTAAATCTTTCAGATCTTTTGATCAGATGTTACATTTCTTGTGAAGGTAAGAAAAAGGGACAACCTGTGTCAAAACAGACTATTTCTAAATGGTTGTCCAAGGCTATTACATTTTGCTATACTCACCATAACAAAACTATTTCGGGCAGGGTTACGGCCCCCTCCAGCAGGGCCTTGACTTAATCTGTGGCTTTTTGGAAAGGTTATATTCTAAAAGTGTTCAAGAAGCTGCTACTTGGTCCTCTGTACATACTTTTACAAAGCACTGTAAGCTTGATTCCTTCTCTAGGCCAAGATCAGGCTGTTCTAGGACCATTCTTTAGGGACTCTTGGACTCTTCTCCTTCCACCTCCCAGATGAAGTAGCTAGGGAAATCTACCCATACAGCTAAGGCTACAACAGCAGTGATCAATTTGACGAATATAGTACAGTTGTATAAGTACACTTACCATAACAATAGATATTTGAATGATCACTGCTGCAGTAGCCACTCCCTCCCTACCTCTACCCACTTATTTTTTGGTGTGCTTTTTATGCCAGAGTGTGGCCATTTACTTAGTTATTTATTTATTTTTTCTCTTGGCATTCACGGCTAGGCCCCCACTGTGTTTTGGCAGGAAAGTTCTGAAAGGCTTCACTCCCAAACTTGTCTTTTTACTCCGCTCAGTTTGAGATGCCTGACACTTTAATCACATGTAAGGTACCCTGAGGCTTTGGAAGCTGGCCAGCTGTTATATCCTTGGCAGGATAAACTCCATTTAGCTAAAGCGACTGCAGCAGTGAATATCTACTGTTATGGTAAGTTTGCTTACACAACTGTACTTTACATCGTGAGATTCTGATAAGGCATATTTTAGTGATTTGCCCCTCAAAGGAAGTAGGTAAATCCCCTCATGTTGTACACTACACGGTATTTATTGTAACAATATAATTAGCAGTTATAACTTAGTTACTGAATGTGATTTGTCATACTTTTAAAAAACATTTTTCATTCATGTCTGGCTGTATAGTCCACCAAAGCATTGCCATGGAAATTAATTGGATATACCTAGGTAATAAAATTAAGTAAATTTAGGAATACACACCTCCATTTGTGTAATATTGCTTGTATATAGTTTCAGCAGCATTTGTAGCCTTCTATGACTGAGGGGTAGAGTTAAATCTTGGCTGCCACTGTTGTTAGACAAGGACATTTTAATTAGCCTTACCTCTGTCTTGCATGCATTAACAAACCCAGTAATGCACATCAGTATAGCAAAAGAGTCTTGAATGTTCAATATTTTTTCCCTGGTGCATTTTGCTTCTGTGCTTGCCATCCATCCAATCCTACCCTGTAAGACATGCTCCGTGCATCACCAATATTAAGGACTATATCCAGTTCAGTACAGAGTGAGCTGCCTGAAGGAGTCCAACATCCAGGAAACCATGAGTGTTCCTTGGGCTCCTGCTCATACCTGCTCTCTACACTCTTCTTTCCATGAGTTTACTCCCTCATCCCCCACCCAGGTAAATCTGACTTTCTCTACCCTGAAATTTGACATTATGGCAGTCTTTTCTACCTGTCACTGCATAGGAAATTATATGATGTATGCCGCTGACGTTTTATATTATCTAAGATGTGAGCTGTGGAGGCATTTCTATTTTTAGTTCTAGCCCCATCCCTGATGGTGATGTGTAAACCTGCATAACCACAGAGGCTACCTGTGTCTTGCTATCCTGCACATGGTCACTCTTTTGGTTTTCATCACCAGCTTGGTTAGCCTCAGCACACATCCTTAACAGTACCGGGTGGGACCTGCTTTCCATGCTCTGGGCCTCTACCTTGTCACTGGAGTTAAAAAGACAAATTTAGTGGTTTGTCACTGGAGTTGCCATTGAGCTGGCCTGCAACCAAAACACCTTCTTCTCACAGTGTGTGAGTCACAGCCACTCATTTTCCATTCTCCCTGGCTCTTCTAGGACCCAAGATGCTAATCAAACTCTGATCATGTGGGTCGCATTTGGGAGTTTATCCTTCTGTGCTACAGAGACGGTTATAATGTTCAATAGTTTTTTTTCATGTTATTATGTTAAACTAAAAAAAAAAGGATAATGTGGGAGAAAAGGTGTCACATGGGAACTATAAAAATAGTATTTATTGAGTGCTTTCATCCACAAAACAGGACTTCATCAGAATAGAAACCTTCCCAGATCTGTTCCTTGTATATTATAATATAATTAAGTAATTAAATCAATTAAAAACACTTGTCTGATATCCTAATACATTAAAGTGCCTTATGTACATAATTTACAGACCCCCCCCCCCCCAAGGAAAAGCAGATGTGTTGGAATCCTTGTTTATAGGAAGTAGAGCTGATGTTGGAATTATTACTGAAACTCAGTACAATAACAGATTGACACCTATCAGTATTAAAGGCTGTGAAGGTTTGCATAACTTAAAAAAAATAGTCAGATGGAAGGGTTCAGTTTATGTCATTCAGAATTACAGCACAGCACAGCACAGCAGTGGCTTATAAAAATGCATCATCCCAAGACACATCTGTGAAGTTGTTAGGAAAGGGTTTATATCTATAAATTGTAGACTTCTATAGAAATCCATCCCCAAGCATTTAGGAAGTTATTTATGTTTGAATTCACCAGAAGTGGAATTCAAAGCTTTGCGTTTACACCAGGGGTTTAAATGGTCTTGAAATATGTTGGAACTGTTAGTCTTCAAAAAACACAACAGATGTAATACTTAATACTATTATTTTGTCTTTAAACTAGCATGTACATTTTCTGACAATAAAGGATGCAGACTTGATATATTTTCCTCAGCAAACAGCAGGGGTACTAGGAGTTAAGGCAGGTCCTCCTCTTGGAAATACGGGCCATGTAAATATCAGCTGTCAAATACAGGTTGGAGTAAAAGGTAGCTATAATACTACAATGCTGAAGAGGTGGTTTTATGAAGTTGATTATTCTTCAACTTAAACTTTAAGTGGAATTATGAAGGTGAAGTCGAAGAAAGGAGTGTAACAGAGAACTGTGACTGCTTTTATACAAGACTTGGTTCACAAATTGATGAGTTTATCCTATGTAAAAAAAATAGGGTAGTTTCAAAAATTAAAGGCCTGCCACGGTGGAATAGGTATTTGTAATATTTTTTTAGGGATAGAAGGACTAAATGTTCTGAAATGGAGTCATGTCCGTTGCAAAGAAATATAAAGGGATATGGGGATAGCTAGTTTAAATTTACAGCAGGTTGTTATGCAGGCCAAAAGAAGATACAAATATATATTAACTAGAAATACAAAATATAACAAGAAATTTTACAGTAAGGTCTATGAAGGAGGTTCTTTTTCTAATCTTACTTTAGATGATAGAAACATTACAATAATAGATCTGAAAGATGTTGTTGAGTTACTTGTTAAGAACTTTTCTGCAAAGAATAATAGAGGTAGTAATGTAGGGACTATTTGCCTGTAGTATAATATTCCTTGTTCTCAGATTCATACAGAGTGGGTTGTGAATGCCTTGATCAAAACTGCATTTGGACCACATGATCTTAATAGTTATTTTATAAGTAAAGAGCAATGCCTTTCCTTAATTCTGCTGTATTAGTCATCCTTGGAAAAGGGTTACGTCCCAGAAGTATAGAAATGAAAACAGAGGCAATTCAGAAAGTGCGAGTCTGATCTGGAATCCCAACTGTGATCAAGAGGGTGACAGGACAAACAAGAAACAGAATACCTTATTAGTCCAGATAAAACAACTTTAGTTTGCAGATCTAGGAGACTGTCTCTCTGATACCCTCCATACTAGAAGAATAAGATGCTTTGCTGAAGTTTCAAGTAGTTTATTCAGTTAAGTTGGTAGATGGATGAGTGCTCTTTTCTCTTAATACATTTCATTTAACAGGTCAGTTATTTAAAGCCAATTGCAGACCCATCAGAATACTACTGATGTGGGACGTGAGCTTTCCTTTTTCTGTTAGGGGTGAGAAAAGGGGGCCAGACACTAGCCTCTCAGTTTGATTGACAGCCTACACCCTTACTGATTACATCAGCCTGTTACAATCATCTAACCCCTCCCTAGCCCCATGGCACTACCAACCCCCTCTCTCAGGAAATTGTTTAACTGCCCTTCCATTTTATCCCTCCCAGTTTCTAGCCCTTTATCTTCCCAGGCATAGAGTATCTAGTCCTCTTTTGCAGTGACTTCACCATCTGGAACCTGAAGAGAGGAAGAATCTGAAGAGAAGAGTGCTGCTTTCACCACCTGGAATCTGAAGAGGGGAAGAATCTGAACAGAAGAGCCCTTGCAACTTGCTAGACCCAGGAAGAAGCCTGATTGTAAAGATTCCAAACTGGAACACCATAGAATCATGTTCTGAGACCAGGGGCATGGATACCCCAAGGCAACCATGTATAGATGATGTTCTATTCACTTTTGCCTGAATTTAAGATAATTTATGTAATTTGTAGTACAGTGAAACTTTTTATCTGAGGGCCCCACTCCACACTACTAAATAATTTACACCATAGGCACAGTTTGCCTATAATCAAAGAAGATCTGAGATATGCATTGTTATTAAAGGTTTTGTACAGTCCACAGTTCACTACTTACTTGTATTCTGCTTCTAATCGCATATCAATACTAGGAAAGAGACCACAGCTGTGTCTCTTGTGAGTCACACAGAAAATTTTCCCACCCTTTCACCCTGGTTCTGTTGTGTTCTTAAACTCAAAATTTGACCACATATCTCCTTCTCTCTCCCCTTTCATTGGCTGTTATATGTAAGCACAAAATTATCATTTTGTGAAATCACCCCCCTTCAACTGTTTAAATTTATTGACCATCTCACTGTATTCCATAGAATGAGATTACAAAGTACCCTCCCCCTTTCACTCTAGCTTTCTCTTTTAAAATTAGTGGCTCTCCACTTAGACAGCTAAAGCTTAAGTTACCCCCTTGTTCATATCTAATTGCTTAGTGCACACTGTAGTGCTTAGGATATTAACCATCTTTTTTACATCTTATCTTTAAAATCTGTAACATCTATTGCAAGGCTACTAATTATTGGAGAGCCCACATTCTGCCTCTCAATAGTCATCTTGGGATTAGTGCTTCTGTTTTCTCCTGGTGAGAGAAGGAGCAAAGGAACATTATTTCCTGAAGACTGCTGATCACCAGAAAGCCTAAAAACTACTTCATATATGACAGCTTGTAATTTGTACTTATATTCTGCTCCTGGTGAGAAAAGGAGCAGAGTGCATTTATTCTTAACTGTTTCTGGTTGGGCTAGGTGTGTCTGTGCTTGATATTCCTGATTGGTCTGGTTGCTATGAACCTATTCAAGGCATCTACCAGTAAAAGGTTACAGCAAGCATACAGATTCTTGCATCATCTGGAACAAGACTGTGGATCACCAGAAGGCTGTGGCCTACTTCTCATCTTAGGATTGGTGCTAATGTTTTGTTTCTGGTGAGAGAAGAAGCAAAGGAGCATTGTATCCCAGCAGAGTGAAGTTGTGGTGAGACCAGCACTAGAAGTAGCCAGGCAGTAGCCATTCACCCGACTCCCCTCTTTTCATTCTTGACAAGCTATTTCTTTGTTTTCAGTAAGTACTGCTTGATTTGTTTCTAACTTCAGAATATCTGTCTAAATACTTCATCCGTAAATTTTTAGGGTCTACTTATTAGTTTCCTCTCAAGTGTTTGGCAGTGCGGTGTATAGACACATAAATCTTGAGTGACATTCTTCCTGTAAAAGCTCAATTGAAATTTCACCAGTACCTAGTTGCACACAGGACAACTTGTTTTCAGCGATAAGCACTGCCCCCAAAGTTGCAAACTGATATTCATGGCATTGCTTTATATTCTCACTCCAACTATCTAATCAATAAAAAGGGTCTGTTGCCATGGATATGAACTTTTCCACTATCTCCATTACCAGCTTGCTGGATATGGGCATCCTGAGGCAATGTAGAAATTGCCTTATGTTTACTAGCAACCAGTTAATTCTCAAACAAACTGATATAGTATGTGAGAGATGTATTTACACCATGTCACTTGAGGCAAAGCTGTCACATAAACGTACTCCTAATGTCAATAACGTTGTCAGTAGTACACATGCTGCACCCACCACACACAATTCAAAGCAGACATATAGACCCACATATGCTGAGGCACTTAAATGTAACCTTCCTAAACCCTAACCTCCTAGATGAAGTACATATAACAAATACCCTCAGCAGCCCTGAGTGCACTCTTTCAAAACAACACCCACATTAACACATACACGTCACATCTCATGGAGCCTCTACTTCTAAGCCCATAAGGCAAGCCACCACACAATCCAATATTCTGGTCATTGCAGACTCCATCGTGAGACACACTGATGTCCCTCTTACCAGGCTGAGGAGCTAGGATCCGCCACATTATGCACACACTCATTGGACAACAGGTACCAGTATGACTCAGTCATAGTCCATGTAGCAGTAAATGACCTGAGACATACCTCCCTAGAGTATATGAAGAGAAACATCATGGAGCTCTTGGAATACGTGTCCCAGCCTGATATGAGCCTAGCATTGAGCAGCATTTTATCTTCTCCAAGGATGATGCCATAATACTAACAAAAGATGAATGACTTTAATAATTGGCTTAGTTTCTGGTGTATTTCTAAGGGGGTGCAATATTTGTCAGCATGGAAGGAGATGGTCAACAGACCATGCTGTTTTGCCAGGGATAGTCTGCACCTCTCCCCTCTAGGCTTTCAAATATTAGCTAAAAAATTGTCTTTCCCCATAGAGCCTTTTTTAAGCAATGCTAAACTGAAAGTACTTCTGACATAATAAATCAAACCCAAGAAAGTCTAAAGGCAATACTGCTTAGGGCTAGGAGTCTGAACAAAAAACTCTAATTCCTAAAAGCTCTCCTCACCCTTGAGAATGTTGATGTATGTGTAGTCACTGAGCCATGGTTTAAAGCCACAGAGAGCACACCAATATTAAAAGGTTATACTGCCTTCCATACATTTAGACTAGTTACTACACAGACAAGGTGCAGTGTCTTAATTTACATCAAAGATAAATTTACATTAAGACTGGTCAAACAGGACAATGCACTAGAGCTACTCCATGTTGAAATTACCATAGGAAAAAGCCAATGCCACTTCCTTGCAAGCTCCAGGTCCCCTTTATGACCTTGGAAACCCATAGCATGTATTTAAACTTATTGGAAACACTCACCATCCAACCCAATACCATATTCATGGGCGACTTTAATTACCCCACTATTAACTGGGAATCCTATACGACACCAAAAGTACAGGCACAGAGATTCCTGGATTTTGTAAACACAAATTCCCTGGACCAGACTGTCAATAAACCAATCAGGGGTGCAAACATACTGGATCTGGCCCTCACTAATACGGGAGAGTGCTGCACACCCTATAGTGTAATGTCTCCTCTGGTAAGGTCGGACCACAAGATGGTCTCCTTTGAAGTAAAAAATAAAACCTGGACCCCCAGCTAACCTTGGAATATTCAGGAACTACTTTAAGGCTAACTTCCTGCTATTAAGAGATAATCTGAAGCTCCTATAAAACCAGAGAACACTGCTGCCTATGCAGAACTGTTCACAGAAACCCTATACAAGCATGTCAATAGCTGTGTAGAGGCAGCTGTGCTCATGTACCCATCAGGAGGAAGTACAGAACTAACTGAAAAAACAAGCCACCCTTGTGGAATCACAGAAACAGTAGGGTATATAACAGAAGGAAGAAAATCATGGCAAAAATTAGGAGGTGCAGCACGCAACAAGATAAAAGTACTCTCATCAAACTAAACAAGCAACTCAGAGGACAAATAAAGTCTACCAAAGCCAAATCTGAGGTAAATTTGGCCTCCCCCTGCTATCACCAAGGAACGGGTCCTTAATTCTCTCTCTCTCTCTCCCCCTCTGTCTCTGTCTCTCTCTCTCTCAGAATACTGGATCAATGGGCCCAGACAATATCCCAGGATGCCTTCTAAATAGCATGAAATATGACCTATCAGGCCCTCTGGAGTTACTATTTACTGTAGCCTGCAAACAGGCATGAATGGAAAACAGTGCCAGTCATCCCTCTGCACAAAGGTGGGCCATCTACAAATCCTGGAAACTACAGACCTACTACAGAAGAAGAGGTGCAGGCCATGATTTGCAAAGCAAGTTGGCTGTCAAGCATCTTGTCCCATGCTGACACCTACTTGATCTCCCTGGAATTACACCAACTATTTATCCAATTGTTGAAGCCAGTTTATCTTTTCTTTGTACCAAGGCATTATTCTTTGAGAAGGAAGGATTCCACTCAGGACCAGAGTGGAATCCTGAGTGGAATCCACTCAGGACCAGAGTCTTGCCTGCATTTGTGACATGCATGGAGTGTTCTGACATGTCTTTTTGTATATTATTCAGTATATGGCATCCCAAGTCATTCAATCCCATACAGACCACCGTCATATCATACTCATTTTCTAATGTGAAAGGTACTTAACAATCCTTGAAACAGTGGAGATCTTGACAGCTGAAAGACAACTTACTGTTAATTTGTTTTTGCCCTGCCTAGTTTGAAGAGAATCAGTGTGCCTGACTATAGAGTCACTGATCCCTAAAACATTTTTATTTGTGGAATGGTCTTGTGTACAGTATTTCAGATAATTTAACTCTTGGTGATTCTTTGAAGGTTAGATACATAGGTAGGTACTAGGCTATCTGCCCAAAGGCATTTATAAGCCTAGCCGGAATGTGTTGGCTTTCGCAACCCCCTTAGATTAGTTCCCTGTGCCTCTGTCCAGTAGAGCCATTGAAGTGGTCCCTGGGGTAAACTTTCTGTTTCCCATCCACTCGTTAAGGTTTCTCTTGAAGAAGGTTAGCGAGGAGCTCTGCCTAATGTAGATTGGAATCTTGTTTGAGAGCATGGAAAGTCTCTGGGACAGGAATCTGTCCCTCCAGCATGTCCTATTTATTGTTGTGGTGAGGTTTAGATCCCTGGAGTGTGTGGCTCGAGGGGATATGGTTTTCTTTAGGAGGAGCATGTCCATCAATTCTGGGTTGGACATGGCCTTGTATGTCAGGCAGAGATCACCTCTGAGTATGCGGTATGCCACCAAGTACAGCTGGAGTTTCTTCAGTCGGGTTGCATAGGGCATCTGCTTCAGGCCAGTGATCCTCTTTTGATCTGGATGCAAACCCTTTTGTGATTAGGTGGGCCACATAGAAGGATTTTCTAACCACTTTGACAATGTGATTATCAAAGAAGAAGTTACTATCTACATGGGTCCCCAGATTCCTTATTACATCTTCCATATTTAGGGGGCTACCAACTATGTGGTAGTTTCTGGGTACTTTGTTTTTTTCCAAAGGGGATGACAGTGCACTTTTTGGCATTTAGCTTGTGGCCATGGTTTTGACACCAGGTATCTGTCTCAGTGAGACCCTTTTGGAGGATGTCTGTGTCAGCCGGAGAGTCAAATTATAGCCCCTAGTTTGCAGTTATCTACGAACTTGGTCAGCCATAGTCTTCCTGTGCTTGCCTATACCTCTGAGAAGTATATGCCGAACAGGAGGGGTCCTAGGACTGAGCCCTGGGGAATGCCACTTGTAACCAGTTTAGAGTCAGACCTAGCTCCCGCAACTCTTACCATGTGGGTTCTGTCCGTGAGCCAGTTGGCAACCCATCTCGTGACGTAGGGGTTTATATTCAGGCTGGTGAGCTTGTCTATAATACCTGAGTGGTGAATGATTTTGAAGGCCTTTGCGAGGTCTAGGTAGGCTGTGTAGACCACTTTTCCCTCGTCTTTAGCCTTGATAACTGTCTCAAAGAAGTCCACCAGGTTTAGGAGGCATTATCTGCCCTTAACAAAGCCGAAATGGGTAGGGTCAAGTGTTTGGAGGTTCTCAATGTCTCTGTTAATGAGATCCATGATGATGCGCTGGTGTGTCTGAAGGTGTTGTGTTACTGGATTTTCAGTGACACCTACTCTTCATATGTCTTGAAGGCTTTGGCAATGACTTTTTACAGCCTCTGCATAAGACATTTTAGGGTGGGGAAGTGCAGAGTGGTGGTTATGTCTGCTGTTCATAGTTTGTGTTTGTGTAAGAGTGAGGCCTCCATATTTGTTAAGTATTTGCATTTTTCACAAACCGTATTTCTGAATGCTGAATAACAGTTCATTATTTGTGAGCATAAAACACTCATTATGCTGCTTTACGTCTACGATATCAGGAAATAAGCAGGCTGACCTTCTATCTTGGTCCAGTGGTTGTGGGTATTAATTAGGAATATACTGAGTTCTATATGTAGTTAATTGGATATACTGTGGAAGAATGTAGCTATGAAGATTTTCTTATGGAGGGTTTACAGTGAGTTATTATGTTAAGTAAAAAGATAAATTATGTTTAGTTGGTAGGGGTACACTGCCTGTTATTATATGAATCGAATGAGGTCAATTTGGTTTAGTTGTTAGATGTATACTACCTGACTAAATAAAGTAAATGAAGTAATTTGAATTAAGTTGAAACTATGACAATAGACAGTACAGAATCACTAGGCTACTGTAGAATATGAACTATGTGGAGCAACTATGGGCTGTTTTATGAAGTAATTTGAATTAAGTTGAAACTATGATAATAGACAGTACAGAATCACTAGGCTACTGTAGAATATGAACTATGTGGAGCAACTATGGGCTGCTTTATGAAATAATTTGAATTAAGTTGAAACTATGACAATAGACAGTACAGAATCACTAGGCTACTGTAGAATATGAACTATGTGGAGCAACTATGGGCTGCTTTATGAAGTAATTTGAATTAAGTTTAAACTAAGACAATGGACAGTAGAGAATCACTAGGCTACTGTAGAATATGAACTATGTGGAGCAACTATGGGCTGCTTTGAGCAGCATAGACCAGCTATGGGCTACTTATGGTTCATAGGTTCATAGGTTTATAGGTTGGTACTAGGTTATCAGCCCTAGGGCCTATACAAGCCTTTCCATAACAATTCCCTGGCTATTTCTTCCCACACTATTTACTTCCCTGGACCCCTGTCTAGCAGGGCGACTGACGTGATCCCTGGGGTGAATTTCCTTTCTCCCATCCAGTAATCAAGGTTCCTTTTAAAGAGGGCCAAAGAGGCACTATGCTTGACATGTATGGGCAATCTATTTCAGAGTCTGGGGAGTCTCTGGGTCAGGAACCAATCCCTCCAGCATGTTTTGTTTATTGTGATGCCAAGGTTTAGATCCCTGGAGCGTGTGGCTCTGAGGGATTGGGATTTCTTTAAGTGTAGCATGTCCAACAGCTCTGGGTTTGACATGGCCTTGTTTGTTAAGCAGAGATTGCCTCTGAGTAGACAATATGCGACAGAGTATAGCTGGAGTTTTTTAAGGGGGTCAGCGTAGGGCATCTGCTTTAGGCCTGTGATTCTTTTAGTGAGGTATTTCTGCGGCATTTCCAGTTGTTGCAGATGTCTTGAGAGGTACATACCAAACAGGGCATTGTATTCTATAATGGGTCTAATGAGGGATGAGTACAGTGGGACAATGACCTCCTTTTTTCTGGATGAAAAGCCCTTAGCGATGAGGTGTGCCACATAGAAGGATTTCCTGACTGTTGTGGCGATGTGGTTATCGAAGGTGAGACCACTGTCCACCTGTGTCCCTAAGTCTTTTATCACACTTTTGGTGTTTAGTGTACTGCCACCTATATGGTAATTCATAGATACATGTTTTTTCCCAAAGGGGATAACTATACATTTCTTGTCATTGAGCTTGATCCCATGGCTCTGGCACCAAGCATCTGTTTCTGTAAGGCCCTTTTGTAGAGTATCCACATCATTTGGGGATTCAAAAATGGCTCCCAGTTTGCAGTCATCTGTGAACTTTGTTAGCCAGAGTCCCTTAGTGTTGGCCTGTACTTCAGAGAAGTAGATGCCAAACAAGAGCAGTCCCAGGACTGAACCCTGAGGTACTCCACTTGTCACTTGTCTGGAGCTGGATTTGGAGTCGGCTACTTTTACAGTGTGGGTTCTATCAGTAAGCCAGTTAGCAACCCATTGGGTGACGTAGGGATTGCTGCCCAGCTTAGTAAGTTTATCTATGATTCCAGAGTAGGGGATGGTGTCAAACGCCTTGGCAAGGTCTAGATAGGCTTTGTGGACCACCTTACCCTTGTCCATGGCTCTGGAGACTGATTTGAAGCCCTTCATGAACCCAAACTGGGTGGGGTCCAGTGTTTGAAGGTTGCCAATGTCTTTGTGTATAAGTTCCATGATAATACGCTCCATGGCCTTGCAGATAAGACTTGTCAGACTGATGGGACGGTAGTTTCTGGGATCCAAGGTGGATCCCCCCTTGTGGAGTGGGATAACTGCAGCTCTGCGCCACTCAGTGGGCACAAAACCTGAGGTGAGGCTATGATTAAACATGACACTTAGGTGAGGTGCCAGTTCATATTGTAGTTCATGTAGTACACAGCCTGGAATGTCATCTGGTCCCATGGATGCTGTATTCTTAGCTTTGGAGGGTGCGTTTTTTACCTGTGTGGCCGTTATTACCGGAATTTGGCAATCTTCCGGTATTGAGATGGACACATTTAGGGGGTGAGAGGGGGGTGAAGTTGGCACTGAATTGATCTGCCAGGATATTGGCAATATCCTTGGGATCAGTATATTTAATGCCATACTGTTTTAGCTCAGAGCAGATCTGAGCATTGCCATTTAGATTCTTGACATAGTTATAGAATGCCTTGTGGTTGTCTTTAGAATCTTTGGCAATTTTATTTTCGTAACTAGCTTTGGAGGATTTTATGAGGGATCTCAGTTTCTTACTGAGGCTGGTAAGGGAGTTTTTTGCATCCTGGGATTTTCCTCTTTTCTGCAACAGTTTCTTCCTTTTGTTGTAAAGTTTGTTTATGACAGGGGCCCACCAGATTGGTTTCCTTTTTTTGGATGAGAGCATCTTGGTTCTATTTGGGATGGCACGATTCATGCATGAGTGGATGTGCTCGTACAGTGCCTTAGTGTAGGATTCAGCAGTTGAACTTTCAGTTCCCATCTGCATGGGTGTCATGACGTTTGTCACTTCTGACTTGAGTAGCATGAAGTTGGCTTTGGAGAAGTTTTTTTATGGAGGTTTCCTTACTGGGGGGTGAGGGTGGGATGTGGATGTTAAGGGTGATTAGCTTATGGTCAGACCTGACTAACGAGGGGATGACCATAGGTGTGGAGCATCGATTTCCCATGTTGGTAATGACCAGGTCTAGGATATTGGAGCCCCTGGTGGGACTATGGATTAGTTGATCCAGGGTGTTGGAATTTATTAATTCCAATAACCGTTAGGAAAAGGTGTTGGTACATGAGTAGTTTTCCCAGTTAATGGCAGGGTAGTTAAAATCACCCAGTATTAGGGTGTTTGGTTCTATCTTAATAATTTCCAGTATGTTTAGAAAGGTGTAGTGAGAATCTTGGGGTATGGTGGGGGATCTGTAGCAAGCTACAATTTGGATTGCAGTCTTATCTAGTGTTAGTTGCACCTGGAGAATTTCAGACGCATTGTGTTGGGCAACTAGTCTGGTGGTGTGAATATCCTTGGTGAATATTGACACTCCTCCACCTTTAATGTTTTGGTCCTGCTTTGGTGGCCGAAAAGTGTGGTAAGAGTTGTAGCCTGGTATTGCAGGGTGCTCTCTGGAGCCTTGAACCAGGTCTCAGTTACTGCACAGATATCGATGTTCTCTATTTTTAGGAGTGCCTTGAGAGAGTGCATTTTGAGGTTTAGACTTCTAGCATTGAGTAGCATTACCCTCAGATTTTGCATGCTTGTACCTGTTACGGTTGTGGTTTTGTCCTTTGAACTTTGCCTGAAAAAGGCACTATAGGGGTGGCAAGAGCCTTAGCCAGTAACCTGAATCCCAGGGGCGACAGGTGCAGACCATCTCTGGCAAAGCATCGTGGTCTGTCAATCATGTCATCCCAGGCAGACAGATACTGGATCCCCGTTGAATGACACCAGAAGCTTAGCCAATTGTTGAAGTCAATCATTTTGTCCTTATATTGTGGTATCATTCTGGGCGAAGGCAGGATGCTACTCAGGGCTAGGGTCATACCTGCCTGGGCCACATGATCCAAGAGCTCTTCCATGTCTCTTTTCATGTAGTCCAGGGAAGTACGTCTCAAGTCATTCACTCCAACATGGACAATGACAGAGTCATATTTGTACTTGTTGTGGAGTGACTTGAGTGCATGCATTATGTGGTGGATCCTGGCACCCAACAGGCAGCTGACTGTAATTTTCTCCTTGTTCAACCTGGTGAGAGGGACATCAGTGTGCTGGACTATAGAGTCACCTATGACTAAAGTGTAAGGCACACTGTCTTGCCTTAGGAGCTGTTGCTGGGTGGCACACTGGTGTTGTGAACTATGTGACACTTTGGTTGTGATTGGTGTTTGTTTGTGTTTCAGCTTCAGAGGTCCTTGTTGCTTGGGCAGGTTACAGTTAAGGTCCTCTGCATATGTGGATTTAGTGTTGCTATATGTGGGTGTTGGTGGTATGGGTTTAGAAGGGCTATGTGTTGCTTGAGGTGTAGTGTGGGTGTTAACCTTCTCCTCTTGACTGTCTAGCACAATCTTGGGTGGAGAGAGCTTTGCTTCCATTTTGGCTATGTAAGTGCATCTCTCACAGGTTGTAGTGTTGGGTGGTAGGAGGAGAGGGTTGTCTGTGTACATGAGGCAATTGCTGCATTGCCCCAGTATGCCCAGATTCACCAAGTGGACAGGAGAAATCACCGGAAGCTGACCCTTGGACATGCCTGGTTTGGTGCTTTTTTTTTTTTTTTATAAAGTACAGGAGCTGTTTTCCCTTACCTTAGCAAGGTACTTTGCAATCATAGGCTGTTTAGTGCCTACTATTAATTTCTCATTATTAACAAGGAGAGTTGAGTGATTGTATCAGTTTAAGGCTTCCTAGTGCTTTCCAGCAGGTATTAGAGAAATACCAATCTATGGCAATATAGAGCAGCTGTGGACTGGTAGGGGCTACTTGGAGGATCTGTATTATACAGTGCAGCTCGTCATGGAACTGTGAATAGCTGGCAGCATTTCTGTGTGTCACCATTCACAAAAGACAGGCAGGGATTAAGATGTCTGTGAGTATAGAGTATGTGCTGCAACATAACTGTGCCAGGCAGAGCACCATGCAAATGTGGGTGTTTTATAGCAACACTAACAAAAACTGAAACATTTAAAGGAGCACACTGACCAGTAGCAAATAATAGTTTTTGAAGTTCTACAGCAATCTGAGATCTAGAGATAGGTTCATAGAGTAGTACTAGGCTAACTGCCCATTTGGGCTATTATAAGGCTAGCCAATTATCCCATGTCAGAATCAAACCGTGCACCTTGTGTTTATAAGGTAAACACTTTAACCACTATGCCAATCTCCCACTTCAATTATCCCTAGGTAGACACTTTCTCTCTTTTATTGAAGTTCTGAATGCTGTGATAAATCTAACTTACATTCCTATGACTTTCAGAGCTAAATTAACAGCCTATTAGACTGATAAAATACAGTCAGTACTGATGAAGAAACCGACTTTAACAAAAGCAAAATATTTCATTTTTTTTTTACCTGAACTCGAGAGTTGGAAGTCCTCTTGGCAACAGATTTTGATAATGGCAACAGTTTCTTTTTAATAACTAAATGTTTGGAGTGCAGTCATTGAACCTAGAAGCGGTAGTTCCTGACTTCAGAATACATCCCACAAAGAAAAGCAAACAAGTGGTCACTGATCATCACCCCTCTTAACTGCCAAATCACCCAAAGGCAAATATACATTTATGGACCAGTAGGGCAACTCAGTATCGGATTTGTCAAAATTATCTGTTAATAGAAGGGAAAAAAAATCTTACTTTACAAAATTAAGGGGTGCAATGAAAGGATTTGGTATTTTTAGTAAAGACATACCAGTTTCAAATTTAAGGCTGGCTAAGTGAACACTGGTGAGCTAATCACAGTTTAAACATTAACAGCAACTAAGCAGAACTGGGGACATTTGAGAGTTTATGGTTGTGACCAGAGGAAAACCACCAATAAAGTGGAAATAAAAAAAAAAAATGACTGTCAAGTGCAGTGTAGAGGTAGAAGTCTTTGCCCAGTAGCAATGGCTGAAATATGATTTTTCCATTAAAATGTGCCTGGTTATGGAGTGCCTGCTTTAACAGTTACTTTCCTTAGATGACAAAATAGAAAGAGTGATACAGGTTACAAGACGTCAGAGATGGTGATTTTTACATTATGCTGAATGTCCTAGGCTCAAGTTTACATGGATAGTAATTTTTACATTATGTCGAATGTTCTAGGTTTAAGTCTGCAGAGTACATAATTTTATTGTATGTTGAATGCTCTAAGCTCAAGTCCTACTCAACGTGCTAATCTTCCTTTCACATGACATCATTATTTAAAACTGCCTTAGGCAGAATCCTCAGACAAGGGTAGAGCTCCTCAGCTACAGCAAATACCAATAAGTCTCAGGAAAACAGAACTGAATGAGGTAGCCAACACGACCATAAGAAGCTGACCATTTATTTATAGTAGGTTGTTAAAAACGAACAAAAGTACATCCAGTAAGCGCTTTCACATTCAGGTAGAATGCTTCATCAGACTGTTAACTTCTCACATCCTTGATTGTCTTTAAATACCATATTATTTCATTAAAAAAAAACAATCACATTGCAGCCTCATGAATATTAATTAAAATCATGTTGTTTTTTCGTTTGTCCCTTGTTCACAGTTTGCAAATTCTTTTTATATATTTAATATAAAAATAAATAAATATATATATATATATATATATATATATCTATATATATATATATATATATATATATATATAAAATGGATGAACGAAAACAAATAAAATTCATATCAATATTTAAGTACATGTAAATTTCAATATAAAAATATATATAAATAAATCTTATATGAAACCTTATATAAAACTTTCTAGTCTATTAGCGAAATGTATAAATATACATCCAAATAGACATCTAAAGAAACGTCTGAAAGACACATAAAACTGCATTTTTAAATATCAAGTCACTGGAAGATTGTCTTAATTCTACTTAAAAAACCTTAATTAAAACACATCTACATACATCTATTTGTTATATCAAAACTTAGTTTATATACAAAACATATGTGCGTAAGCAGATGCGGGAAAAGTTTAGTTTGACTTAAAATCTAAATCTACTGAATAATATGAGATGGATAATGTACATAATCTTGATTCTTGACCTATCTCTAGGTGCAGGGATCTTTAGTGTTTGAGATTCCTAGCTGCTAGAAAGGGTCTCATAGAGACCCTATCATTGAGTCCTGAGCCGATATGAATTTTATTTGTTTTCGTTCATCCATTTTATATATATATATATATATATTTATATTAAATATATAAAAATAATTTGCAAACTGTGAATAAGGGACAAACGAAAAAACAACATGATTTTGCTTATTTAATTAATATTCATGAGGCTGTAATGTGATTGGTTTTTAATGAAATAATATGGTATTTAAAGACAATCAAGGATTTGAGAAGTTAACAGTCTGATGAAGCATTCTACCTGAATGTGAAAGCGCTTACTGGATGTACTTTTGTTCATTTTTAACAACATACTATAAATAAATGGTCAGCTTCTTATGGTCGTGCTGGCTACATTATTTAAAACTGCCCTGCAGGAGCTTCAGTTGGCTCACATACAAGTTGTTAAGAACCGAATGTCACTTTTTATTGGAAGTCTGTATAGTGCCTTGCATTGAGGGTAAATACTTCACTCTTTGTACGTATGAGTTTGTCTTCGAGTTTGGAAAGTGGGGATTTGTGTATTCTCTGTTATTCTTATGGTGTTTCATGCAAGATTACGCAGGCAGTCTTCCCTTGCTTTACACCCGTGGGATTACTTGAAAAAGGCAGACCTGTCCTCTGATTCATTTTAAAGGCATACCTACGTGACTTCAAGTTTACTGTGCTGCTGTAACAGTGATATAATTTCTTTTGTATTTGCATGCTGCTGTTTATAAATTTTGAAGTGCGTTGAGCTGACATTAAAAGTCTTAGTATAGTTTCACGATGATACCCTTACAACACAGAGATGGCTTGGTTCCCTCTCTGCTCTTACTTGAGCATACCAGAAGCAGTTCTTAGCTAGGTTACTAAAAGCACAAAAAACATGTGCAGCTACCACAGAAAACTCAGTACAAAACTGGAAAACTTATCCCAAATCATGCAAGGATGATTGACTTGTATGTAACTATGGTAGAAGTCAGAAAATGTAGAGACTGCTTTGCAGTGAATTGTGGTAGTACCCCAGATGTTGCAGATTTAAATTGATACGTCTAGACACTGGAGTGTACACTAATCGGAAAGGAAGGTATGAAGGGCAGGATAATTCACGCTGTAGCAGGTTAAGGGGAACGATTCCCAGTTTGATCATCTAGTGCTCACTAGTCTGAGCATATGAAATGACACTGGAAGTAGCTTCTAAAGTCAACTTGTAGTAAGGAGTCACTAAGTATAAAAGAGCAACATGGGTGATCGGGTAGGCACCCTGTATTTGGGATCTATGAAAAACAATGGGAAGGTAAAATTATTTAAATAGTTAAAAGAAAGTGACTTTTCAAAATGTTAGTTTTGTGTTTAATGACAATAGCCAATGAAAGAGGAGAGGGAATGCGTTTTATGGTTAAATAAACATAAGTGGTAGACAACAAGAATGATACTGGGTTTAAGAACACAACAAGAACAGGGTAGGAAGGTAAGACTTTTTTTCAGCCCCTTAACTCTCTTGTGCAATAATCTAGGACTAGCACAAACAGAAACATACAGCATGACTAAAGAGCTGTTGGGCCTCAGACAATAGCAATTAACTACAACCCTGCCCCCACTCTGCCACCTGGAAGCAATCAAAATGTTATACAACTTGCCCTAGATCTCATTTGCTTCACAAAATGAAAAACATGATTTAATTCTAAAGTTAGATCACTTAAAAGTCAAAAATAGTGCAACTACTTACCAGAATTATCAAATAAAGACTTAAAGAGCTTACAACTCTTCACCCAGATGCTGTACGGTTAGAAACAGCAAAAACACTGACTAAAGTAACTTATGATTTAAATCTACTAAAACAGATATAAACTATTAACTTAAAATGACAGAAAGCAAGAAAGAAAACTGCTAAAATAGATACAGACTGTTAAAATGAATGTAAAAACAGATAAAGAAATGAGAATTTCCAGCCATTTAGCTCTTAGGTTGAATTTCAGCCACTTAGAAATTAATTTATTTAATTTACATGGATGAATTGTGTTTCAGCAAACTACAACCTGATGAACGTGTTTAAGTGAATTAGTTGCCATCGTCAACTTTAGTAACCTTACCCAAAGTTTTGTGACTTCAGAATTCGTTAGAGGGTGAGGAGGACTTGCCCATGATATATATATATATATATATATATATATATATATATATATATATATATATATATATATATATAAAATGTATTTATTTATTTATCATTTTACATTTGTTATCCAGGTAGAGTCTGACTGGTCAAGTAGTGCGTTTTCAGAGGAGACCCGGGCAGATAAGCTCCATAACAATAGTACAAAAAGATTACAAAAAATTTTAAAAGATTTACAAACAATACACAAAAAGCTTGACAGTTGCTAACAACCACAATTTACAAAAAGGTGAATATAAAAAGAAAACATCACATTTCTTATGCCTTATTACAGACAGTAATATGAAACTCATTAGATATATAACTAAAAACCACTGTGGTATTTTTGTTTGGTAGAAGTTAAGACAAGAAGATAGCAGAATGGGAAACATTTGATTGAAGGCATGAGAAACTAGCCAGGACTATTACAGGAGCATAGCCACTGTTGAGTAAGGTATTCCTTTGGGAGCTTTTTGAAGCTATAACAATCTGTGTTTTTTAAGATATTCTGGGGTAATAGGTTCCACTGTTTGGCTATTTTGAAGGAGAAGAGTCACTGAACTAATTATGGGACTTTGTAATCTTGACTATAAGTTTATTGGATGATCTAAGGGTCCTGCTGTTGGTAATTAGTTGCACTAGGTTGGAGAGTGCAGGGCAGTTTTCAGGTTTGTGGATTATAAAATGGGCAGTAGTGAGCTGATTGAACAATAACATATTGGGAAATTCAAGCCAGTGTAATTTTAGAAGAGCAAGGCAATGATGGGTCCTGTTGAGTATATTAGCAGTACATGTTGCTATTTTGTTATAGCAGGAATCAAGTAGATGTAAATCAGACTTGTGCAGGTTAGTGAAATGTTGAGAACAGTAGAGAAGAGTAGATAGGAGGTGGGATCTGGCTGTGGCTAGTATGGCATTTTGAGTAAGGTAAGGTTTGGCCCTATATAGAACACCAAGTTTGATGTGAACTTTCTTTATTGTGAGCGATATGTGTTTATTGAATGTTAGGTTGTTGTCTATTGTGACACCAAGTAGTTTTTTTTGGTTAACTGGTTCTATTATAGTGCCATTAGTAGAGTATATGGAGAGAGGAGGTGGTTTTGCTTTGGATTTCCTGTTAGAGAAGATAATTAATTTTGTTTTCTTTGGGTTTAGGATGAGTTGAAGTTCATTTAGGTAATTTTCAATATCTAGAAATGACTTTTACAGTTTATCTTGGAGTTCTTGGGATGTGGGAGCAGAGCAAATAAGAGTAGCATTGTCAGCATATTGAATAATAGAAGCAGATTTAGTGGCAGTGTTTAGACTATTTGTGAATATAATAAAAAGGAGAGGGCCAAGGATGGAAACCTGAGGAACCCCAACAGAGACTGGGAGGAGTGTAGAGAGGTTATTACCCCATTTAATTGCCTGTTGTCAATTAGTAAGGTAGCAAAAGAACCAGTTGAGAGCTGTAGAGTTGAGGTTGAAGGAGGCTAGATGTTGAGTAGTAGTTGGTGGGATACCGTATCAAAAGCTTTGGACATATCAAGGAATATAGTAGAGACAAGTTACCCATTGTTTTTGAGGAGGTTATTGTAGTTAGTGAAACCTATGGGGGCTGTGGAGGTACTGTGTTTTGGACGGAAGACACGTGAACTAGATAAGAGGCTATTTGTAGTGAGGTGGTCTAGAAGCTGGTTATGGATACATTTCACTAAAGCTTTGGCTAGGGGTGAGAGAATGGCAATGGGCCAATGATTAGAGAAATCTTTAGATGGGCCTCCCTTGTGGAGGGGGATGATATGGGATATTTTCCATAGTATGGGGACATATTGTTCATATAAGTATGTATATATGGCTCTAATTGACAAGCTCAAAGTTTCAGAACTTCGAACTGCAAATGGACGAGACCATAAGATCAAAGTTTTGAAACTTCGAAATTATAATTAAAAACAAAAACATTTGTTTACAGTTTTGCAAGGGAGGCAAGCCACCCTGCACCCACCCCCCCCTGCTAAATAAATATACCAACTCCAAGACCGCAGTACAGTGAGGAAAATAGTAAAATTCCCATTCTGAGGTTTACGGCGATCTTCATTCAAAACGTTCAAAGTTTCAAAACTTCAATCTTATGTCTTGACTATTTGCAGTTCGAAGTTTTGAAACTTTGAGCTTGTGAAAGGATATATATGGATCCCTATCAGATGACGAAGTTTCAAAACTTTGAAATTCATATGGTCGAGACAATATGATTGAAGTTTGGAAACTTTGAACGTTTTAAATGGAGATCGCTGTACAGCACATTTTGGAAAATGTATGCCTTTCCTCACTGTAGTGCGATCTTGGAATTGGTATATTTAATTTGCAGGGGGTGTAGGGGTGCAGAGGGACATAAAAAGGTAACTTTTTGTTTTTATTTTTTTAATGTTCAAATTTCGATCATATATGGTTTTCGAATTTTCAGAACTTTGATCATCTGATAGGTATATATATATATATATATATATATATATATATATATATATATATATATATATCTATATATATATATATATATATATATATAATATACATATGTGTGTATATATATATATATATATATATATATATATATATATAATATACATATGTGTATATATATATATATATATATATATATATATATATATATATATGTATGTATATATACATACATCCATATATGTAAAAAAAAAAAAAAGAAAGAAAAATAAAATAAAATTGTTGATGAACTTCCATTCATTTAAGGGTGTTCATTAAGTCATGCCTGACTGAAAGATGAGTTGATTGCATGGTTCATTATTCATTGCATTTCCTGTGAATGGAACCTTGTTCTCCATATACTTTTTATCTTGTTTTCTCTGAGGCATCTATTAATAAGAAGCATGATGGCAAGTAAGCTTTGCTATATAGCTGGTCTTCCCTAAATGCATTTAGGAGGTAGTCCATCAATGGTGAGGTGGACTATTTGTTACTGGTGAGGTTGCAAGCCCACTCGGTAAACATCTATTTATTTTTATTTTCATAAAAATTTCCTTACTCTGCTTACCCTGACACATTTAAAGTTGAAGAGAGGATAGGAGCATGACACTCTGAGAGTGAGTTGCTTCAGGGGTAGTTTCCTGTGGGAGACTGAGTGCTGGTTCTTCATAGGTTCGTAGGTATATATATTAGGCTAATGACCACCAGGGCCTTTATAAGCCTAGCTATGTAATCCAACCCAGTTATGTCCCTATGTATCATGGGTGTTTATTAGGAGAGGGTATGTTACTTATGAAATTTTTAGAGGTTATGTTGGGGGCATATGTTAGTTTGGGCATTACAGTGTGCCTCTGCCTATTAGAAACATGGCGGGGGGGGGGCAGACCCAAGGTGAATTTCCAATTTTCTATCCATTGGTCAAGGTTATGCTTAAATAGGATTAGAGATGGGATTCTGCTTTGGGGTTAGAGATGGGATTCTGCTTTACATGGATGGGGACCCTGTTCCAGAGCATGTGGATCCTCTGAGACACAAGTCCGTCTTGGCAACATGTGTTATGTATGTCACAAACAAAATATAAATCCTTGGATTTAGTGTTTCTGATGCTGTTCATTTTGTGGATGTGCAAAAGGTCAGTCAGAGCTGGATCTGAGGATGCTTTGTATTCCAGCCATAGATCACCTCTCAGTTTTGTATGAGTATAGAATATAGAGATAGAGCTTTAAGGCTTTCAATATAGGATAATGTGTTTATACCTTGGATTCTCCTGGTAAAGAACCTTTGTGATCATTCCAACTGTTATATACTCAGTGATAAGTCTGATTTATATTTTGTTTGTGACATACATAAGACATGTTGGCAAGATGAACATGTGTCTCAGAGGATCTGCATGTGACTTCTTTGGACTTGAATGGGGGGTCTATATTTTACACTTAGGTTGTCGAAAGCAGAAATGTCAACACCTAAATGTCGAAATCTAATAAACGCGACAGGCCAATTACGCAAATTTTTTCCCAAGGAAAAAATTTGCATGACCAGCAAAAAAAAAAAAAAAACCTCTAAAACCCTAATCAAGTGGGGGGCTTCACCCCCACAACCCCTCTAATTGGCCTGTCACTTTTATTAGACTTTGATGTTTAGGTGTCGACGTTTCAGCGTTCAACAACCTAAGCATTCAAAGATCTAATATAAACCCCTTGAATGCCATGCACTTACTTATAAGTTGGGTGACACAGAATGATTTTCTGGCCATATGTTGGTCAAAGGTCAGATTATTGTCTACGTATGTTTCCAGATCTCTAAATACAGGGTCACCTCTTATGGTTGTTTTATCAATGCAGTAATTAGCCTGGGTAGCAGTTTTCCCAAAAGGCACTATAATGGATTTCTTGGCACCAGTAAATTAGCTGTGTTAGACCCTCTCGTAAGATGTTTGTGTTATAGAGGGAATCCATGATAGCTCCCAGTTTGCCTTCCTGCAAAAAAAGAAATTTAAAGGAAAAGAGCAATCTTCGGGATTTTCTCTTTTCCTGTAGTTTCAGTCTTTTGTTTTTCATCTTATTGGCAATCAGCATTTTGAGTGCTGATATTTCAAGAGGGATCCAGATCTACATAGATTAGATTGTGCATAAGCACTGTCCTAAAATCTGTATTACTTGTCATCTTTACCATGGTTACCTTAATTCAGAATAAGGAATATCTGTGGGTGCAGCTGTCGATTTGGGGTAATTGCTTTTATGGGAGGGTAAACATTTTTTTGAAAATGTACATAGTATGCTGTGCAAATTCAGGGTTAAAAGAGAATGCGGGATTCTAAAAATCTATTTCAGTTTTTGTTTAAGTATTTTCATTGAAACAAAAATTTTGAAAAATGTGACATTGTTCAAATGGAGATGAGAAAATACATCTGTGTAAGAGATCAATCTGCTAAACATTAATATGTGCATGTAAGCTAAACATTGCATGTATACACTAAAAAGCACTGTATATATATATATATATATATATATATATATATATATATATATATATATATATATATATGGTTCCCTATCAGAAGCCTGAAACACTATAAGCCTGAAAATCAAAATCCTGAAACCAAAAGCCTGAAAATTCAAAATCCCGAAAACTCAAAATCCTGAAAACACAAATAATGCTAATATGTCACTATAAAAACACTAATATCTACCAACTGACCCTGACCCTAACCCTAACCCTAAGGTCCGTCACTATCGCACACTCACCTGACCCGCCTAACCTAACTCACTTAAACCGCCCCTAACCCCAATATTTGTCACTATTGCATACATGCCTAACCTGCGCCCTAACCCTAACTCACTTAAACCACCCCTGACCCTAACATAAAACTAACCGCACACTCACCTGAACCCAATGCATGACCTAATACCACAGGGCTAACAATAGCAAAGCCACAATGACGTCAGCATGTCCATTTTGTGTTTTCAGGATTTTGAGTTTCAGGATGATTTTGGGTTTTCGGGATTTTGAATTTTCAGGCATTTGGTTTCAGGATTTTGATTTTCAGGCTTATAGTGTTTCAGGCTTCTGATAGGGAACCATATATATATATATATATATATATATATATATATATATATATATATATATATATATATATATCACTGTCATATATAATAGGAGAAATACTTTATATCATAATGGCTACTTTGTCCAAATTATCATGGAAGGAAACGGCCTTACAGGTACAGACAAAAATGTACCTTACAAGTTCCTTATCTTGTATTTATTTTCATTTCTTTTTTGTAAAAGTTTTAAAACTAATAAAAATATTTAAAAAAAAAAAAAAAGCAAAGACTTTTGAATTATATTAAGAACAGTAGGGTGCCAATTGCAATGTTGCTTGGAACACATTTGGATAAAAATGAACATATGTATTTAACAAAGGATTTCAGGGTGGGCATTCACCAGAATATCAGGGCCAAAGGAAAAGGGGAGTAATAATACTGATTGCTAGAAAGGGCTTCAGTATTATTAGACGAGGAAAATGTTGACAACACAGTATTTGTTGTACAGTAAACTCTCAGTTAACCGGCACCCATGGGGATTGGTAGATGCTGGATAAGTGTAGTTTCTGGTTGCTTGAGAGTTACTATTAAACACAGACCTGGCGAATACTGTACCCTATACTATACCATACCATAAACACTGTATTGATTTGATTTTAATATTGAAATACAGTAATTAAAAGCCTGGCAGGAACAATAATATTTTAAACTTATATTTCCACTAGAAAGTGTGGCACATGGAATGGTTTTCAGTGGCACACTGAGTGTATTGGAATTGAATGAACTGAACAGAGAGAGAGAGTGTGAATGCATGTATGAAAGCAGAAGCAACTGTGTGTGAGAGATTGGAGAGATGTACGAAAGCTGAAGAGTGTGTGTGTGTGTGTCTGTGTGTGTGTGTGTGTGTGTGTGTGTGTGTGTGTGTGTGTGTGTGTGTGTGTGTGTGTGTGTGTGTGTGTGTGTGTGTGTGTATGAGAGAGATCGGAGAGAGAGTGAGCAAAATCATGTACGAAAGCAGAAGAGAAAGTGTGTGAGTGATCGAAGAGATGTATGAAAGCTGAAGAGAGTGTGTGTGAGAGATCAGAGAGAGAAAGAGTGAGTGAATGCATGTATGAAAGGTGAAGAGACTGTGCATATATGAGAGATTGGAGAGAGAATGTGTAATCTGATGCAAACTGACTGAGTGAGTATGGAAGGAGTGTTGACATTTTAGAGATTTGACTTGTGTGGTTTGACTTGTTCTCAGGTTGGGGAGAGACAGAATTTATTTTTATCTTCCGTTTTAAAACTGTAAAAATGTAAGGTATATTTCTATGGGGGAAAACAAAGTGTAACACATAAAAAAACTGGATTGTTCGTACTGTATTGTATTTATTCGATTTTTTTTCTGGTTGTTTGAGAGTTCTGATTGCTTGAGTTCTGGTTAACTGAGAGTTTACTGTAGTAAGGGGTTACCTGCAGAGGATGAGGATTAAAGTGTCTTCTATTTATATTCCACCTAGAACTGCTGTTATGGAGTTTAAGAGAATTTTGGGAGAATGAATTAGCTTTTAGCAGGGAATATTGTTTATGGATTGGGACTGGAACCTGACTTGCAACAGTGAGAATGCATTGGGGATCTAGAAAGGAACATAGAGCAAAAGAGGTTAGATTTCTCTAGAAATATATGAGAATGTTTGGTATGGAAGGTGTGCAATCAGCAGGAACTCAAGAATTGATATATTATTCCCTAAAGTGAAAGAACTGCGATAGACTAGATAGAAATTATACTCCAGAGGAGCATGCATTTTTAATTTTAAAGTTTTCACATTCATCTGATAAATACTTCTGTTTGTGCACCAATAAAAATGAGGATAAAGATGCAGGACAATGAAGTAAAATGAGACACTGGCTCTTTTCCATGTATCTGTTAAAGAGAGATGAATTTAAGGAATGGGAAGTAAAAATGGTTTAAGAGTTATTAAGGAAATTAGATCCATAGTTAGAAGCATTCACGCACAATATAAACCGCTGGCTATAATCACGGCTAGCTAGCACAGGGTGTTCTTACAAAGACTCCATGAATACCTGTAAGGCCTGTTCATAAACTAAATTTTAAAAATTTAGCACATTATTTTGGGTAAGGTGTGTAAGAGGAATACCTATGGTACTACAGCGAGGAACAAGCTTTCTGTAGTACCCCACTGTCCAGAAGAATGCTCTCATCCTGCTTTTGGTAACTGATGAAGACCATGCCTGGACAGCCTCCACTTTGGCACCAGTCATTGACCAAGACAGGTTATGTCTGTCATTCCTACATGACATTTGATTGCCTTAATAGTCAACCTGGCCCTTTTTAATTTGTTCAAAGTCTCTCTAATATACTGTACATACTGAACATATTCTTGATGGGGCCAGCTAAAACTGGCAATGTCACTTTTGTAAGCAAAAGCATAGTCTCCAGCTCTTGCTAGGATGTGATTTACCAGGCTCTGGATAGTTGCTAGGGAATTCTTCATGCCAAATGACATTTTGGTGAATTCAAATGAGACAAATAGTGCAACAAATGTTGGTCTCTCCCTTGCTGGAGCTATCAATAGTACTTACTAGTAACTCTTACGCATGTCAGTATTGTTTAGATACTTATCCCTGGCCATTTGTTCTGATGCTTCATTTGTTCTTAGCGTGGGGTATGCATCTGCTTTTGTGTGGCTATTTAAGTTCCTATAGTGTACATCAAACCTGGTACTCCCATCCCTTTTTAACATCAACACCACTGGTGAGGCCATGGATTGCTGATTACCCTCAGATTTGCCATCTATAGCTCTTTACAGATTTTTTTTGACTTGTTCATGAATGGACATTGGGGTTCTGTGTTTACATGATGTTCTACTAGTAGGGTACACCATGGTTTAGCACTGAACATGTCCCAAACTATTGTAGCACTGTTCAGATTTCCAGAACCTGCATGGGGGAGCACTGCTGTGACAGTACTCTCTATTCACTGTGGTGCCACTCCTACCCTCACTGAGGAGATTTGTTATCAGATCCCTCTTTGGTTCTTTTTTAACCCACTGAATAAGCTAAGTACTAGGTCTCTTTCTCTATAATGGTAGGGATTCACTATATTAACAAGGTGCAGCCTGCATTTCTGCCACCTGCCTTATGTGTTTCCACCACATAACCGACGTCACTTACCTTCCTCACAGAAGTGGAAGGACAATGCTAAACTGCCTATAGATTATTCTGTCGATTGGCAGTAAGCACCATTACCTTGTCTCTAATGGATACTTACAAGCTATTGCCTTCATGGCATACTAAAACTTTGTTGCTGCTGGCCTTTACTAGAGTGGTCTTATGCCAACTCCATGAGTTTCCTAAATTTAGTCCTGAAATTTAGTGCATACTGCACAATAGACTCCAGGAGTCCCTTCACCCTGTGACCATAAAGTAATCCAAATATATAAAATAAATGTAGATTCTTGGGGAACCTTTCTGTGTGAATACAGGTGAAGGGATGGACGCTTCCCCTATCCCCACTTACACTGGTCAGTAAATGTTCTCAGTATGGTCTTGTAAATAGAGTTAAATCTCTGCACCAAATAGTTTGTGAATGAAGAGGGGGGGTTTAACTGCTTTACCTCACAGTGCTCTCACAAACAAGTCTGCAGGTTTATCATGAAATTAGCTCCTCTGTTCATCAGTATTTCACAGATCAAACTACCGTTCTGCAAATTTCTAACAAAGCATTCGCCACCTTTTTTTTTGCCTCAATATGAGAGAAAGCCATAGTTTCAGAATACTAAGTAGAAGTCTACCACCACTAACAGACTCTAATATATCCAAGGATACCCTCTGAAACAGTTACCTCAGTAACAAATAAAACTACAAGGTCATCTGCCTTGTCAACTTTTTGACACTTCCCAAACATCTTGCAGTATTCTCTCATGCCGTTGGACAGTGCAAATTTTACATAAGGCCCCTCTTTGTACCATTTCTGCCACAATGACAGAAATGTCGTAGTACAAAGAATTTCCCTGTCCTTGAGGATTTTGAACCTCCTTGGCCACTATTCTCAAGTCTTGCAGGGTGAGATCCCAGAAACATGCCTGTCTCAACTCTCTCTCTCTTTGTGATCCTTCAAATTTCTCTTTCAATGATTTCTAGTATTTTAACAACTGGGTCTCTGTGTAGACTTGCTGCTACTAAGTCTCTCTCCCCCTTAAGTAGCCCTTTTCAGATGAAGTCCAGTATCTTCTAAAAGCTGCTGCATTGACTTGGATGGACCTGCTACCTTCTCTATGTGATTGTCTCCATGCCTAGCTACATCTAATTGCATGTACACAAGTTGCTGTGTCATTAAATCCATTACCAATTAGATATCTTCAATCACAGCCAACTGCATACCTCCCTGTCATTTTTATTCCAAAAGTTTCCCTCCCACACCTCTAACTGGTGTAATCTGTCCAGGCAAGTAATGTTCTTCTATAACAACTACAGGCCTAATAAAGTTAAGTCAGATGGAGCATCTCTCCATGCCTCTCAACCTCTTAGTGCAAGAAATCTGGACAAAGACTGGCAAAATGGCAGGGCAAAGACCCAAAAATAGGGACATATTTTAAATATTACTCTTATAAGCTTAGAAAGTTCCTAGAGTAACAGGGTTTGTTTTAATATACATTTTTCTGAAGGATATGAAGTCTGAAACTTGATGTGTATGTCATTATTTAGTGACTTCAGTCCTAAGATCATCCCAGTGATGTGGCAGAAAACCACTAATTTTATGAGGAACAGACCAAAAATATGAACCAAAAATCTGTACAGTTGAGAGGTATGCATCCCTCTTAGCAATGGCTTATTTAGCCCCCACAAGGGAAATTGTGATAATCTGAAACAGCTGAAGTTTCAGGATCCATGATTTCCATTGTCCTACCTCAATTAGTTCTCATATTTCACTTTTGTTCCCCTATCCTTTCTCTGTGAACATCTGGATCAATAATTCCCTACTTGATTACACTGGGAACATCTTCCCCCAAAATTTTGGTTTGTACAATTACCAGTATTTTTCCCCTTTACAGTGAAACCTGCTGTGAAAATTTAGATTACTCCCATGGTTTCCTTTACACTTGTGTGCCCTGCTGGCTAGATTGAGGCCACACATTTTGCTATTTCCTCAGCAATGTTGCACTTCTAATCTGCTAACCAGATTTACATGTTCGCAGACAGATTGTCTAGTCACTTGCTTCATCATTATAAAATCTCCCAGTATTTCATAAGTACTAGTTTGCTATCCTCCTATTAAAGCAAATACTTATTTTTGCAATTAAGTCACGGTTTCTATCCTCTGTCTTTCTCCAATAAGCTTCAGAAGTGCATTTAAAATATTCAGACAAAACATCATTGATTTCAACATGATCACAGCAAACTATAACAGTGTAAAGCCGCGGTGGTGCAGCGGTAGCATTGTTGCCTCACAGCAAGAGGTTCTCCTATTCGATTCTCGGCTGAAGCACCTTCTGTGTGGAGTCTGCATGTCCTCCCCCCGGTCGAGTGGCATTTGAAAGACATGTGTAGAATGGGTGTGCCTTCGTTGAAGGTTGGGTGTCGAGCTGGCACCTCGGCACCCTTAAAAAATCTACTGCCAATCATTAGTGCACCGGAGTTCCACTGTGGCGACCCCTAACTGGGAAAAGCCGAAAGAAGAAGAACAAACAGCAAACTATAACAGTCATCTTACTTAATGCGCACATTGCCTTACCCTTGAGAAGAAGAATTCATTCATTAAATTATGTTATTCATTTTGAAATATCCATGTAATCCATTTCAGGGTTGTAGGGGTCTCGGGGCCTCTCTTAGCACTGAGTGAATGCAAGGTATTGAAATCAGTCTTGGACAGGGAGCCAGCCTATCAAAAGACAACTCACTAACATATGACACACACACACAAAGGGCAATTTTGGAGAACTACCAATTCACCGACAGCACATCACTGAAATGTGGGAGGGAGGCAGAGCATCAGGTAAGAATCTATACAGCTTTAGGAAAGACATGCACACCCAGCACAGAAGGCATCTTAGCCAAGAACAAAACCAGAAAACCAAATGCTGTGAAATAGCAACACTAACCATGGTATCACATATAAATTAAACTTCATCCTGAAATGATTGTTTGGTTCCATAATACTTATAATGATCAACATGTGTTTAGGGAATTTACATCTTTCTTCACCATCAGAAAAGGAGAAGAAAGATGCACAAAGAACAGTTAAATGGGTAGCAGTAGGAACATTTAAAATGGGTCAGTAATTTATCTTCTTATATTTTACAATCTCAAATTCATTTCTACCACTTCCACCTTTCTCTATCTCCCTACAAACTAATTTAAAACTATACAACGTGGTGAAAAGGAAATAAATGGATAAATATCTACAGATATGCCTCACTTTCATGTTCATTATTTCAGATATGGTGTATCAACCCACATTGTGTATGATTAACCTTCTAATGCCAATGGAGTCAGGAACTGAACAAGCCAAGGTCCCATCAGCCTACCTCCAAGGCTCTGTGTGCAACCCCTCTTTCCAATGTTGCATGCATATCCTCAGACAGCCATTTGCAAATTATCACACAGTCATCTGTTGAAAGCTATGGAGACAGAGCACTTATGCTAAGGTAACAAATAAACTTGTTAGTACAGCCATCAGTGAATACTAACCAATCCCACTCAAATGCAGGAGTTATACAAACAGGCTTACTTTATTTCCCTGTATATCACGTTCTGCTGTAAAGAGCAAGATAAAAATATCTAGGAGATTTGTTCAGTTAAAGAATACAATCAGTACACAGAGGTGTCACTTAGTTTTACTTTCCTTTAACCGCTTCTGTTTTGAAGTTGTGGCCTAAAATGCTCCTTACTGTTGCAACATGCAGCAATAAATGCAACCAAGCTATTAGAATGCTTCAGTAGGAAATACTGTTGTTGACACAGAGATGTCCCATTGGCCTTACTACTGTCACTGATCAAGTCACCAGGTAAATTATTTGGGTCAATATCTAAGAAATCACATTTACTTTCTAAAGGTTAAATGAAGTATAACCAAGAGGATAAAGGGAAAACTAATTATGGAAAAATATGAAAAACAGTGTGGCAGATAAAAGGAGGAATATTACTAATGCTTGTTTAATTATCTGAAGACAAAAAGTACAACAGAAGGGAAAATTGCTTCAAATTAAGCAGCAACAGAACCACAGTTTATGGATTGTTGTTAAAAGTAAGGGGAGCTTTCTAAGGATGGTAAAGAAATTTTTTTCCCCTCAAAGTGTGGTAGGCAAATGCAATGTATGGATATAGGTGGGATCATAGAAATGGCAACACTCAGTGTCAAGAAGCTGTAAAAGGTAACATCAGACATTATGTAGAAAAGAGAGAGAGAGAGAGAAAACATTACAAAGAAAGGAAAAGCTAAAATTTTACCTTAAAACTCCTTAACTCCTTGGGCACCATGTTGGCTTAGGGGCAAACTCTCTACCTCACATCTCCAGAGTTAAGTTCTGAATTTATCTAACTGTGTGAATCTTTCCATGCCTTTGTGGGGTTTTATGAACATGGTATTTTAATTCCATCTCCCCAAAACATGCCAGTTGACTGGCTATACTAAGCCATTCATATATGTGTGTATGCGTGCTATGTGTGTATCTAAATATATTTATGTGGATCTACTTTGTTTCGTTGAAAACACATTTGGTCGAAAGTCAGTTTCCCCAGCACACTTCACTGAAAGCTCATTTTATTGAAAACACATTTGACTGAATCTCATTTCGTCGAAAGTTATACATGGCCTTTTCCCAACTGTAATGCAACCCTGGAGTTAGAATATTAAGTAAGGGGGGGGTGTGAGGGATGTGTAGCTCCCCACCTATGTTAAACATTTTAAACCATACACATGTATACTTCTAAGTTAAATAAATAACTCTTTCCAAAAGACAACTTATAACCAAACTATATGGGGGGCTATGCCCCCACAACCCCAATGTGGGGGGCTGTGCCCCCCACACACCCCTATACTTAGAACTCCAGGGTTACACTACAGTTGGGAAAAGGCCGTGTATAACTTTCGACGAAATGAGCTTCAGTGAAATGAGTTTTCAATGAAATGAGCTTTCAGTGAAGTGTGCTGGGGAAACTGACTTTCGAACAAATGTGTTTTCTACAAAAAGAAGTAGACCCATTTATATATATATATATATATATATATATATATATATATATATATATATATACATACATATATATATATATATATATATATATATATATATATATATATATATATATGCTTACCCTTGCCCTTGTGTATATAAACAGTCCAAGGACCAGCCCACTTACCTGGTTAACAAATAAAAACATCTATCCCAGTGATTATTCCAACTTTATACCTGCCTTAGCTGGCATCACTTTCTACCCTGCCCATTACTATTGAAGTAGAGATTTATCTGCAAGTCAGCACACCCTTTCATTTATTTCAGTTATCCCTTCATACCCCTTCTACCTTTGCACTAAACCATTACAAGGTTCTAAAAACAGTAACTAAGGTTATCAGAAGATGTCCACATTGGATAAGGGAATACACCAGTGTCTAAGTAATGGATAGTCTTTGTTATTGTATTCAAAGTTAGCTTCAAATTGGCCCAACCTTGAGGTGAAAAATTAGTATGAAGAATAGATTCAAATAGAAACTGAGGCAGTAGAATTGCCTTGCCTATTTAAGCATGAATATCATGTGTAAATAAGGCTTTAAATATGTAAAAACTGTTCAACTCTTGTTTTTTTAACTTTGTAAATTTTGCATCACATTTAATCTTAGCATGTCATATAAGATACCAGAGCAGTCAACTAACATCAGTCATTTACTATCAGTGGTGAGAATGTGCACTAAATGGGTATGACAATGCTAGCCAAAGATCTTTTGTCAGCTCTAAAAAGAAAACATCTCAAACATCAGGAACAGCAGCTAGAGAAAGACTGACCTACACCAACAAATCCTAAATCACTTTGGATCACCTTCTAGTACGATGTCACCCCCACTTAGATAAGTAAAATCTCTTAGCACTAAAGGACAGAACAGTTCAATTATTTTCCTCATTTGAATCAGACTAGCTGTTTTTGTATAGAGGGGTAAAACCCTGACTATGACCCAAGCACCCAGAGTGCAATTAGCAGCTCAGACACCTTCTTAACTGACATGGGGAAGGAGATGAATGATGAGGCTTATCTCCTCTTGGAGAGAAGGGGTGGGAAGCACTTGCCTAGGCACAAGTCTGGTTGATAAATATATGACAGACCTGCATATAAAACAAAAGGGGGTAGAAGCATTTTCACTGCTTTCATTTACTATCCATATCCTTAATCAGGAACTTCCTGCTTCATAGTTTTTGCATTATGTTTTGTTTATTCTCTGCACACACATGCTTAGCTGACATAATTGAATTATTTTTATTCCAAGAATCCATACACCTAAGCATTCTATTTTATCATATTATTATAGTCCCATAAATATAGGTATTGCTGAACCAATCCATGTGTGGTACATAGTTTACTGCTATCGCATTTGTTTTATATTAATTTATTTTATATACTGAAAAAACTTGATACTGCCTCAAAATCTTCCACGACACTGAAATATCCTTTTCTGGATTTATCAAATACAAAATAATATTATCTGCAAATAAAGCTAATGTTCCTGACTACCATGCCAGACATATCTCTAGATGTGAGTTCCTTATTTTTTTTTGATAATAGCTCTAAATATAAAGCAAATAACAAAGGGGAAGGGGACGACCTCGACTTGTTCCTCTGTTCAAACACAGCTTGTCAGAGAGGAACCCTCCAACCTTAATTATTGCCTATCGTATATCCTGCTAATTAATCCTATTATTCTCCCTGGAAATGTACATGCTAATGTTGCTCTACTTGTAAAATCCCAGTTTATTTGTCTTCCTTCCAGAAAGCCACACTGGTCCATGTCTATCCACTTTGGTAACTTCTGTGCCATTTTTTAGACATAAACACTTTATAATCCTGGTTTAAAATTGATATGGGACTCTATGAATCCCGATTTGAAGGGCCCTTATCCTCTTTGTGTAATACACCTGCCACAGTTAGATGCTGGTACTCCATCCTCATTTTTAAAAATATTAAACCAAATCTTCTACATCCTTATTATCTTCTTCTCTCCTAACTTCAAAATTTCCACAGGAATAAGGAGTCACCTTCCCCAAGCAGTTCTGTGATCACCTCATCAGCTGTGTGCTCCTCAAAAAATGTCCCTCAAAAAGCAAAACACTTTACCTGCTATTATTCACACTACACTCTGTGAATCACATAAAAACAAAGCATGAGCTCAAACGTTAACCAGACATCCTAGCAACAGATTAATTTCTCCAAATATAAGCTTTTAATATGTAAATACGGCAGTACAATTTTAACTATTAATTGTGTAATCCAGGAGTTTATACAACTGATCAGGTGTTGCATAAACTTCCCTATAGCTGATTATAATCAGGCTTGCCACTGTCCCAATTTTTTGTAACGTTTAGAAGACTCTACAGGACACTGAGTCAAAATAATAACTGCTCTGACCATCTTGTTTAAAATTTTGGTCCCCCATACCTCCTTCCTCTATCTCATTTTAGGAATCTATGTTACCCACAGTCATTCTGGCACAATAGTTCAATGTGCATGCTATACTAATACACACCTCTTTGAATTTGTAAAAGTATTAATCAACTGTTTTGTATATTGGCTGAGTACCTTAGACAGGCTACTCTTATGTCTTTCACTCCTCTGGTGAACTAATTTTCCTTAGCAGCATAACCAAAACAAAAGTCAATAATAGTTTTTTTTTTCACTTACCTGGTCATTAACTTCTCAAACCTAAATTCACAGATTTTTCTGAACTTACACAGCACCCTGCTTAGGTGGTCCCCACACCTTTTGCCTCCCCTCCCCTCCACCGATTCTCACTCCATATACACTACATTTAGACTTACTAATCTCCACCCTGAAAAAAATACCAGCAAATCACTTACCTGCCGTTCAGCACTCCCACTTTCTATACACACAACTAATTACTGCCTTCTTTCTGATTTCTTCTCCCACTTCTTATACATCACTTGCTGCCTTCCTTCCATACACATCTCTTCCCACATCATTTTCTGCCTTCTCACTACCCATTACCACACACAATTTTCTAAACATTAACATCTTACAACACCCCCTCAAGAATAAGACAGACAATGTTCTTGATAGTCCTCAAGCATGCCTTTCCTTTTGACTACATCTCTAAGTCTCACAGGTGGTTACTATACCATTGACCTAAGAGTCATTTTAAGGCTAGCCAAACTTACCTCAAATTTACCAAAATATCGCTGTGTCAATACCCCTAGAAATTTTATGGTCATGCTATAGCTTGCACATATCAAGAATTCACTGTCTACACCAGATCTCATCCTTTTCTCTGCTTCATTAAAAAAATTCTTATAAATAAATTTTTCACCCTTTCTCTACCTTCCACCCTACACAAACTCTTCTTTACTTAATATACTCATAAAAAACCACTCATATATAACACCACCTATTTCCAATTATGGCCTGAATACTCTAGAGATGTCTTAACTCCCTTTCAATTATCTATTCTATCTCTCACTCCAGCATGTTCAAGAACAAACACAGCTCCCCTTGTTCTCACAGAACATTTTCTCCATACCCTCACTCACAGCAAAACATCTTACATGACCAATGGTGCAATCTTAACTCATCACAAAGCTTCTACAAATCTTCACCTCTCATAAAACCTTTCACACTTCTTTCACTCTCCTCATGACACATACATCTATTCACTCATCTCTTTTATTCATTATGCTCATTCTTCAGCTCTCACTACTGTTTGCCCTAATCCTACTCATAAACTTAGTCTCATTTTACAGACACCTTCCCTCCCACTATTTCCCAGCCCTCAAACCACTATGGCACAAACCAAAATGTAACATTTTATATCCATATAATCTCTCTTAAGCTAAACTGTATTATATACTTTGCTCTCTGTAAATACATCTATCTAAACACCAATGCCTTGCTAACAAAACCTGACTTAAAATATAAACTCAAATACAAATGTCCCCCTCCCAACAAACATGTTATAGAAAAATTGAAACTAAGTGGTGGCATCCACCTAAACCCAGGTTCTGCAACACAAACAGGACTTACCTGCCCCACATAAACCATATACATTTCCATTCTGTACACAAAAGGCAGAAGGTGGTTGACCATTTTTCAGTATGGACTTTGGAAGCATATATAACAAAATACCATATATACATGCAGACACTTCCCTCCATATACATTAGTCACTACAGACACTTGACCAAAATCCAGATATAAAAAGAAAACAGTCTCCCACCTGGCTACAACATCATACGTACAGAAAAAAAAAGCCTAAAAGGCTTGATGGGTAGCCATTTTTTTATAGAAATTCATGAAATGACTACCCATCCCAACTCTGTTCTCCAGTTTAACATCACAGAAATACTGTCTCTCAGCTAAAGCTAAACAATAAAAAGGGCATTTGTATAATGGTGCTATACATTTGCCCCAGGTAACAATATTAACACTGATGAAGAAATCCTATGCTGGATATCCACCAATAGAAGTCTTGAAACAATGATACTGTGAAACCTCAGCACTGACTGACAGCTTATATGTTCAGATACCGCCCACACCTACATAATAAACCTGTATGATTTAACTCAGCTCATCAGGTCCCCAAGTTGACTAAACAAAAATACCAGCGGAGAATCTACATTGGACTGGAATCTCACTTTCATCTCCAAACAAAATAACCAACAGTGGATGTGTACTAGAGACTATCAGTGGCCATCTAATTACCTTTGCTGTAAGACGGCAAAAGAATACCACTCACAACCATAGTATAAGTAGGCCTGCAACCTCAGCAAATTCCAAGTACAAACTTTATTTCAAACCTTCACCAATGGGATATTCTAAAAAAAATTCCTTCTAGAGGAAGCAATCTCAGATTATAACAAAATATTCCTAAATATATTAAATGAACTAGGTTTCATCAGATGAAAAAAAATATAAAATGTAACCCAGCATCTTGGTTAACAGAATAAACTAAACTTATGCTCATCAGGAACAAAGCTTAGAAATAATGATCTCATAGTAACTGGCAAAACTTCAGCCATATCAGAAACCATACCAAATCCCATAATAAAACAGATAAAAACAAAACTTCTACACTAACCTCGAGGAAAAACACCAACATAATCCAAATTTTTTTCTGGGTATCATTTATAAAACATCTCCACCCTGGTCAGACATCCACACCAACACCAGTAACTAATAATAATGCCAACAGCATTGCCACACAGTTTGACAATCACTTCATATCAAACAGTTTTATTTCTTGTCAAAGATAATCTTTCTTCCACATGTCCCTTACCTACTCACTTAAATGACCTCTCAACACAATAATCAAAAAGCATTTCCAAAATCTAAAGCCCACAAGTCTAGCTACAAATAACTTTCCAGGAGAATACTTCAAAATGGCAGCAGACTCACTGGCCTACCCAGTCTCCTTAGTTATTAACCTTTCCATTACAGAGAGCCACATCCTGTCCCTTTGGGAAAAAAAATCCTATGTCATAAACCTTCACAAAAGTGGAAATTCAACAGAATTCTCTAACTAAACATACCTCGCAATATTGTATTACTGTATCCCTTATCAAAATTCATAGAGAAATGTATTCACACACAGCTCCTTAAGTACCTCAGTGCCAGCAACTTCCTCTCACAGACCCAACACAGATTCCATCCACATTTTAGCACTACATCAGCCCTTCTGCATTTCAGCACCACAATTAGTAATCAGAAAAATGCAGGTTTCTTAATTTCATCCATCTTCCTTGACTTATCCAAGCATTTAACACTGTATGTCATCCAAAAATACAAACTGATCTCTTGTAGGCCTCTCCCATCCTATGCTGTCTTGGTTTAATAGCTACCCAAGCAACAGACATTAGGCTGTAAGACAACAGCAGACATTCTCAACTTCCCTTCCAGCTTCTGTAGGTGCCCCCCCCCCAAGGCTCACTTCTTCACTCTTCTATTTAATGTATTTATAAACAAGCTCCTCTCAGCTACCAAAGAAGCTATCATTGTGCTGTGTGAGAATGACTGCACCCTATTCTGCAGTGCAGCAAGTCTTACAAACTCCAATCACCCAAGCATCCTTTTCATCTGTTAATACTGGCTATCCAGTAGAAACCTGTTCTTAAACCCTAAGGAATGCAAATTAATGTTGCTCACACCCAGACAATTCTCTGCCCTGACATACTATTCTAATACCACATTAGCCAAGAACACTGACATAGAAAAGGTAACCCACAAAAAGCTACTAGGTGTAACTGTAGACAAATATGTGAAATTTGACCAGCACATACAGCAAAAATTATAAACAGGAAAAAAAGGGACGTTTCTAATAGTGAAACCCATACTTAACTGCCTTGTCCTACTTCTTTCCCACACTCCCATGTGCATCAGCTGTATTTACAGACTTGCAAACTACACAACAAACATTGATGTTATAAAGAAGAAGCAAAATATGGTACAAACTTGTCATATAAGCGTCACAACCTTAAAATGACTACAGTGATTAAAAGTACCTCAGCACTTAAAGTACATCTACTTAGTCACAGTCCATAATTTTATCTACAAGCCCAATAATTTTCCATCTCTAAAAACATCCTTTGGAATTGTTCAATGTGCTGTGAGTTATGCTCCAGTGTAAAAACTAATGTCCACCACAAAAAATCAAACAATGCTGTAGGAGATGCTGTGTATTCCAGTTATGCCACCAAGCTTTGGAATAAATTACTACTTTGACTAAAACAAGTAATCAAATTAAAAGGCTTCAGACCGAAGTTAATACAGCATCTGACAGACTCCTGGCTGTGGTCATGTATGTCACCAAGATAATGTGAAATCTTCAAGCCACTACCATGTTGTCTTTAAAACACCTGGCTTATGGACACCTTAAGCACAAACCACAAACTGTTTGCATATTTGTGTTAACTCATTTTCTTCACAACTTTCAACCCTTTTCCTCCAATTTCTTTAAATTGCCACTTTTCCTTATTAACTATCTCCATCACCTCTTTCCACTTTCCATATATTTCCTCTTATTTTCTCTTATTCTACATCATTCTCTTCAAGCTGAAAGATCAAGTTACTCTATTTTAATGCCTTATAAATTGAAAACAGCTGTCAAAGATCTTTATGTTTGTAATGCCCGTGCACTGGCCCAGTAATCAGCCTCAATCCTCACCACCATCAGTGAGGGATGTGCACATAGGGAGGATGAACAGTACACACACAGTAAAGTACAATTTCCCTTAAGCGCACACAGAGATCACAGTAAGTCTGAGTCTGGTTTCTCCCTTTCTCTCCAGATCCCCAATAAGACTCTCCACTGGCACAGCTATAGGGGTAAGATCTCAACCGAGTGTTCAAGCCAAAATCTCCAGCATCCTGTTTGTCCAACCAGTGTTTCGTGTCCCTGCCCAAGTAGCTGACACATACTCACTTTGAACTTTGATTCATATACAAACACACACAGACACTCCTGGGGAAGGCTGGCACAGGTTCTCTACCTATACCCCCCTCTGCCCAAACTATACGGTAGTTCCACCTGCCACCAACCACCCTTATCAGCTACTAAAGGCTCTTACCAAAGGGTGCCCAGTCTTGCTGTGTAATGTTACTATTATCCAAATGGTAAGTGTGACTAAGACTTGAAGGCTATTTCGGAGTGGCTTGTACAGTATCACCAAATACATGCAAGTACCCTAGGAGCTTAAATTATTTCTACACAAAATCAGCCACAATTAAAAGGTTTAAATATACTTAATAATAAATAAAAGCACAAGACAATACTTATTAATGCAACACACTGACAATAGAGTTAAAAATACAGGAAATATTTTAAAACAACATTGTAGGGCAGTATCATAGAAAACATTTAGACTACTCTTGCTATTTTCCTAGCTAGCTCTAAGAGAGATACTAAGATCCAAGTCTTACTTACAGAGCAAAGCAAATGCTGGTGATGTTGTCAGTTCCAAAGACAAGATACAAAATGCACTCACTTTCTCTCTGAGATGGTTCTTAAATTGATTATACACATTACTGTTGAATCATCTCAGATTACATCATTCTTGTCATCTCTGCCTAGATTCCCAGGCTAGCAGGAGCTTAAATTTTAGCAGGTCTCTGTTAAAAATATATATTTCTCAGAAGGTGACAATTCTCTCTTTGAAGCTTGCCTGACTGGAAGTCGTAAAACAATTACCTTGGAAACCTGTAATTACCTCTGTTTCCAGACAATAGAAATAATCTCCTAGCCTAGACATCCTGTCTCTTATTTTAAGATAAACTGACTTTATAACACATTGTAAAACTCTTTACTTCTCACTTTATTTTCTTAGAGTTTTACAGGTTAACTCTGTATATCCCAATTTCTACTATGAAACATACATTTACATAGGCATAGAACTTATACACATTTCTGCTCTTTTCCAGCAGGGTGCACTGTGGTTACAATCTTGAAGCTCAGTGCAGAACATACAGTTTTCTTACATTTGTAAAACAAGCCTACAAATCCTATTAATATTTATGAATGACAGGATTATTACAAAATTCTATCTAGCTGGGCTGGCAGTGTCACAATGTTAATTTCACGTTTCCTTAGAATTCTGTGTATTCAGCCAGTACTTCATATTTTTTCTATACTTAATGTAGTGTTTTATTACTACTGTATGTATTAGACCATCATTGTATGTTGTCTCTATTTTGATTGCAGCATTTTCCTTAGAAGTCTGTGTATTAGAAAATTGTTGTTTTGTATTTTTATTATCATTCTTTGGATCTTTTCTTCCCCTGCCTCAACTGAAAAGGGGCTTTTCTTGGTCAGTCAGACTATTCCTGTCAAGAAAAGTAAATAAATGAACTGTTGTCTGCTCCTGGAGACATCGCTATTGGGTGATTATACGTCACCATTTTATCTAATCTATTCTTATCTTAGCTATTAAATTGTTGAGCCTCATATTCCTATAATTTTAACATAATTAGGTCTTCCATAACTATTTCCATTTGTGCCTTTTCTAGTTTTTCCCATTCATCTGCTTTATACATGTTTTCATATAATTCCCTCTTGTTGTTTTTCTTGTCATAGGCTGCCTATGTTTGCCAACACCCCTTTGTATTTTCTGCTAAGTGCTCTGGAGTTATCAACAATACTTCCATAACAGCAACCTTTATAAACTCATGCATATTATCCAAATGCTTCCTTATTTTTTTTTAAGCACTGAGCAATTGCTCTTCTGCTTCTTCTGTAAGATTCCCATTCATTTGAACCTTTAACCTTTGATAATCCTTCTAAGTAATTCCTATTACTACTTTCCCATATTTCTTTCCCTTTGTCTTTTATTTTATCATACTTTTAATTCCATTTTCATTTTATCCCACTCCATGGCAATCCCTTCTGAAGAAATGTGTGTCTTCCCTACTAATTCTTGAATGACTCTACTACCCATTCCTTAAATTCTTTTCTTTTTAACAAGTATGTAGAAATGTATAAGTGTCTGATTTTTACTTGGTTACCCTGCATCTTTGTCTTAGTTATTATTGGTGCATGGTCTGAAATAGTTATTCGATGTGTTTCAAATCTTTCAATAAAATACATCGCTCCCATGAAATGTAATTTCTATCCAGTCTAAAGTAGTTATTTTACCTGGGGCAATACTGTGTAAATTCTGTATGGCTCCCTGCTAATAAGTTTATTTCTTCAGATATCTACTTTCTTTTGTTATAATTTCCCTTCTAGGTCCCACAGATACTTCCTCACTGTCTTAATATTTCCTACTGAAAGCTAATTATCACGTTCACACTTTTCTTAAGCTCCTTAACAGTAGTTTTAGGTGGAATATGAATGCATGCCAGTGTGATCCTCCTTCCCTGCTCAAAACCTCCTTATTGCCACCAATCTACCCATCATGTCATGCACAAACAACCAAACCAAAAAACATCTCCAGAAGAAGCCTTAATAGGCAAAAATAGTAAAATGAAAAAAAAGGCTTCCACCACAATGAAAAGTTCACTGAGAAATTCTGTTAAAATGTGGGCTTTAATAAAACAAAGAAATAAAAAGCACAAATTGTGCTGTTCAAGTTGCAGGTCAAACAGGATACGCACTTTCAGAGGATCTGAAGAAGGTTTTTTTAACTGAAAGTGCTTATCCTGTTTGACCTGCAACTTGAACAGCACAATTTGTGCTTTTTATTGTCTATCATTGTCTTCAAGCTGGCACCTCAGAGTTTCATAAAAAAATACTGCAAATCATTAGCGGACCAGAGTTCCGCTGTGGCGACCCCTTACAGGGAAAAAGCCGAAAGACAAACATTGTCTATCATTGTCTTCCGTGTCCTTTTCTATCACTCCTGGAGCCACTCTCATATTCAGTATTGTTGCCTCCTTTTTCTTTTACCATGATCCTTTCCTCAGTATCTGTTATGAAATCATTTCTTCACCAAATTCACATGCTTATTTTTATCCAAAAAGCATAAATGTAACATTGCTATTTGCACCCTACACATCTTAATATAATTCAGTACTCCTTAATTCTTGCCCATACATACAGTGCTTTTGACATTACATGATATAATTGATAAGGCAGCCATCCTGATACAAAGCTATTACATTCACTTATTCTACATGACATTTTTTAAATATATGTTTTGCACTTGCAACTTATATGCACACATTACTGTTTGGCAGTCTAATCTTATATGCAGTTGTGGCTTCTCATTTCTTTTTGAACCCATGTCACATTTTTCCAGAATTTTGACTTCAATAAAACACTCAAGAAAAAAAAGCTATGCACATTTTAATTTTTAACCCCACTACTCAACCCCTTTTAATTCACTGCAAGCACACAAAACTATATACACTTGCCAAAAAGGAACATTATCTATCCATGTAGGGGCAATTTGCCCAAACAAACAGCTACACTCACAGGCTTTACTTATTTGAAAGTTAGATTTATCAAGCTAGAAGTGAATGTTAGAGTCTGAGTTTCCTCTTGCACCTATGCCATTTATTCTTATCCCATCTCTATTTCCCTCCAACATGTGAAAAACAACTTGCATTCTCTCAGTTCACTGACTTTTAACCTTATGAAAAAGTTCACTAACTACCCTTAAATGGATACACTATATTGTGCACTGTTGTGTTTTATAATGAAGTGCTAAAAGCAGCTAAGAATGTCTCTAGTTGCAAAAGTATTCCCTTCAATACAGCAGACATTATTTATTTTCACTGAACTGCTTACCAGTTCCTCTTTATGTATAAATCAGTGTTTTTCACACAAGTGCATTAGAGTTTATAGTTCAGTCATTTTCTGATTGTTTATGCTTTTAGACTGACCAGTTCCAGGTGCGGAGCTTTGCTGATGAATAAAAAAGTGGCTAATGGTTTTACAAATGTATGAAATAATTTTCCAGCATCTTGGAGAAGCCATCATTTTACATGCTTTTCATTTTCTAGTTTGTTTGCTCAGAAAAAGAAATAAAGCGTAATTTTCCCCTTGCTTGCAGCATAAGCCAAGAACATAGTCTACATCTACATCTGTGTAACACAAGGAGAACCAGCCATACTTTAATATACACATATGATCACTTCTAAATCCATTCCCCAGCACCCCAAAATCACAACACTATATTGATTATGTTCAGCCTTTATTTTGTTCCAGTATAAACCCCAGATATATTGCAGTATAAACCCCAGATATATTGCAGTGAAGAAAAAGTATTTTCTTACTTTAACATCACCAGTATAAACATCAATCACTGATAAGATTCTCCCAACTCATGTTTAAAATACCTCCACATACTATACAGAAGTAACATGCAATTTACTTCAAGAACATTATTATACACATATTACTAAGAAAAAATAACTTTTTACTTACTGTTACAATTTTAATCCCTTTGCTATCCTTCTAAACATTAATGACAAAAATGGGAATTGTGCCTTAGAGTCCTCCCAACAATTTAACACATTTTACAAATGTCCAGTCTTTTTAACCAGTTATTGAAGAAGGATAGTTCTCAATTCTAATTTGCATCTTATGGAAATGATACTTTGCAATTTTTCCACTTATTTCCTACTTTGACATTATTGCTGGTCTTCTTCCTCTTCATCTCAACTGCCTAACACCAGTCCCTGGTTCATGTTTATCTAGTAAACCCTTGGGTTATTTTTTGTCACTCATTTGTTTTTCTCTAGAACAATGGTAAGATTTTACTGGCAAGCTCTGTCTATTGGTTTTGGTGTTCTCTCAGGAATGAGAAGCAGAGTTGCCTTTCTGCCTGCTGGCTAAATATTTCCTCCTTAGCATGCAAAAATGTCTTTCATCTTCCAGGAAAAGTACTAAAACAGCTGGATATAGCAATTTCTACCTCACACCTGCCTCTTGTTATCCTCTGATTGCAGGGTTTAACTCAATTCTCTTTTGCCTGGTATACAGTGAATAATCATTTTCCACAAACACTGTGGAGTCTCCATTTGTTTATTATTATTATTTATTTTTGTTTTTATTTTTACAGTGTCCCGAGTTGTTAATACTTATTGATTTCTTCCACAGTTTGTCTTGTCAGGAGCAGTGCTTTCTGCTGGTACAACTGCACCTTTATTACTGTAGGTCTTAATGTCTTTCTCACAGCTAAATTTGGAGCATGCACAGAGAGTGCCCTTTCAGTTAACAAATTATTCTGTGGAATATGAGTCCAGCTGTTTATTGGTACTTTCCTAAAATTAGTGTAGGCTATTCCTTCCAGTTTCTCTGGTACAGTAGAAAATCTTAGGTTTTTTCTGAGTGCTATGTTTTTGAACTCTACAGTTTTTTGAAACTGTTCTCCTTGAGAAGCTTCATATTCAGACAGTCTTTCCTTCATTTCAGTATAGAAATGTAACCCATGCCAAACTACTAGGAGTTACCAATGATGAAAACATAAAATTCATCCACCAAATTAAACAGACTGTAAAGAAAACCCATCAAAAATTGGAACCCCGCTATAGAGCTAAACCCTATATAACAGAGGAGGCTAGGATAAGCACTGCCACATCTATTCTCATCCCTACTCTCCTAGTTGCAGCCCCCATACTTGTCAGTTTAAAATCCAGCCAACTCTCCGTACTTGACCAGTGCTATAATAAAACAAAAATTTGCTGCCAACCATTGTTATAGGGCACACGACTACCTTTATACTAAAGCAACTTCGGTGACTGGAACTAAGGCACTACTTAACCTACTCATAACTTATTGTGACACAAGCTCATATATGACCCAGACAGATGTCCACGTCTAAGCAATATTCTCAAACTCTAATGTCCAAAACATCACTACACTCTTCTTACAAGATATTGCTAACTGTAACTAAATCAAACAGTATTGCTACAGACTCCCTGTACTCCTTCTTTCTCTCCCTAAAATCTTGAATTCCATACTTCTGTCTCTTAGGTTCATAGATACGTACTAGGTTACCTGCTATTGTGGGCCATTTAAGCTTAGCCAATTTATCGTTTTGTGCTTGAACTAACCATTCTCATTTGGTTAGAGATTAGCCTTACCCATCCCATGGTTGATAATTATATATTACCCCTAATGAGAATTACTGGGATCATACCATAGATATGTTGGGGGGACCTTTGCATGGGAAAAAGCATTTAGAAGCTGCCTCTGTCCATTAGTAGTACAGGCTGCAGTCCTGGGTAACTTTTCAGTTTCCCACCCATAGACCCAAGCTGTGATTGAATATGGACAAGGATGGAAAATGATATTCTTAGAATATTAGAAAACAAAAGTCTTTCAAAGTACACTAAAAGCATCACCTAAATCTACTTGCCTATGCTCCTGCACCTCTCATAGAAAAATCTCAGAGTTGCCTCTCTACTCTCTATATAGCCATTCTACTCACTAAATGGCTTTCATATGCCTCCTAGTTTAACCACTACCTGGTCTATTGCTCTTTGTTCTTCAAAAAACTCCTATGCTTATTGTCAACCTTACAATTTATAAAATTTGTATCTGCCATAAAACTTCTCCCATAAAACTTTGTAACAAATTGCATTATATGTCAGTTATGAATAATTTGTTTTCATTTTCATGTCCTCAAATGACATTTTATTCTGTTGTGTAATGTTTTCATGTGTGGTGTAAAAAATCTTTTTCAAACTGTGACAAACTTATATTGACTTAAAATGTATTTAGTCTTAATGTCTAAAAATGTATTAACTATTGTTTTACTGTTTACTCATTTTATTATGGATCTTTTCTCCCTGGGCCTCTGTTGAAAAGCGGTACCTTGTCTACCCAGTCAGATCATTCCAGTAAACCAAATACAAGCAGTAAATAAAGAAGTGCATGTCCTAGTTTCAATATTTCAACATAAGCAAGAAACAACTAAGGCAATGTTAGTTTGAACTACTCCCAGTGTGTTTTTTGAGTAATGTCTTTGATAAACTTAGTTTTGATGAGTTTCCCATTTTCTTAAAATCATTCTTTGCTAAGCTTTACAGAAAGTAACTAGCCTTTGTGGAAAATGAATCTATCTTTTATAGGTATAGAAGTTAACTGTTAAAAGAATGTGTAGAGTTTTAAGTTTTGATAATCCTTATTTAATCTCATCTATCCCTGTTCTGCTTTGTGTTGCCCCAGGTCATGGCTGAAGTGGGTCCATGGACCAGCCCATAAAACTGTCTAGTTAACTAACTAACCAACTAACTAAAGTTAATAAATTAGATTGTTTTTCTTAAATTTTGTACCACACTTAGTAATATAAGAATAAGAATAAAATATTCTTTAACTATAAAGATTTCATAGGAAGAAAATAAAATAAATTTTACCATCATCAATATGAATTATGACAGTGGTAAATCCAAGGGAGGTTAATCCTGGGGTGTGTGTAACAGATGTCTAATGATTACTGTATGCTTAGTTGACAAGGTTGTGCTATGACATTGCAGTGACATGTGCAAAAAGTAGTGTGAATGTGTGTGTGTGTGTGTGTGTGTGTGTGTGTGTGTGTGTGTGTGTGTGTGTGTGTGTGTGTATGTGTGTGTGTCTTTGTGTCATGCAAGTGTGTGGCTATTACCTTCAAAGGTTTAGTCACCTTTCTTGTGTCTAGGGGCTATAACACTGAAAACTTCTACTTCAGAGTGCATTAAACAGCAGAAGAAATGATGAATGCAGATAAACAAACATAATTATAGATAACTGAAGATTTGTGAAGTTTGAGCCTCATTTGGCATATTTGCTGTAAAGGGATTATTTTTACTAGCCATGGATGATGCTTGTACTACTTATAAATAACAGTTTAAAAATGCTTTCTAAACCTGAGTAACTTTTTTCTCCTTCAGCTTAATCCTGCTCTAGTTGATGGGCATCTGTCCTACTTTCTGAGTGCAGTGGGCATGCCAGGGCTTACTGCTCTGTTTGGAGTAAAAGAAAAAGGATTTGTGACCCCTGGAGCCAATCAGACTATGGTTGTTAGTGCTGCTGCTGGTGCATGTGGTTCCTTGGCTGGACAGGTAAAATTATCTTGGTGAGATTACAATCTGTTTTGAGAATTTGCTTAAACCTTCTTCTTCCTGTCTTCCCGACAAGAAGGTACAGTTAAAAAATTCTTATTTAAATAGAAAGTTTTCATGGAAATATAGGCTAAGCAATATTCTGAAAGAAGGCAGTTCAGTACATAATGCACCTATATTTACCCATCAGAAGCTTGCATCTACTTAGTCATATTCAAGTGCAGTTACAGAGCTTCATAGAGCTTACATCAGTTTATAATACATTTGCAGGAATACCCCCATAAACACACACAACATCCATCCCCCACTTAAACACAATCCCACTGACCTACTAATACTAAATCTAAATATCTGTAGTATCACGAACAAAATAGAAGAACTACATTCAGCTATTTCTATATATAACCCAGACATACTGCTCATAACAGAGACATGACTTAAACCCCATATCAGAGGCAACAATGTAACTCCACCCGGCTATAACATCCTAAGGGCAGAGAGACCACACAAAAGAGGTGGAGGCATTGCTGTACTTTATAAGTCTAATCTAAAGATCTAACTCTTATAAAAAGAACCCACAAACTTCAAAAATGCTGAGACAATACTCACTACACTCCTCCTAAAACAGCACAAACAACTAAACTTACTTGGCATTTACATTCCACCAGGTGACAACATAAACACCCTAGAATCAATACTCCACTGGGCTTCCCACTCCCTCCCCACATGAAACCATAGTGCTATGGGATGTGAACATAGACTGGAACTCTATCCACTCCCCAACACCCATCCACCTATATAACTTTACCCAAATCATTCAAACACCCACTCACATAGACAAAACCACCAAAAGGGAATCCACTTTAGACTGGATCCTCACTAATCAGCCCAACACTGCCCACCAATGCAGCACATTACCCAACTCTCTCAGTGACCATAACCCAACCTTTATCCTTCGACACAAACTTAAATGTAGCAACCCACCATCCCTACTACAAACCCGTTCCCACAAAAACCTCCCCTCAGATCTATTCACAGAAGCCTTAAAATCCTGCAACTGGACACCCACCAAAACCCACCAACTAGACAAGGCAGTAGAATACTTTAACTCTGCATTCTTAAATATCCTAAACCAGCTAACCCCAACCAAAACAATTAGAATGTGAAGTAATCCTGTCCTCTGGTTACAAAAACACAAAAATCCTACTAAAACAAAGGGACAAAGCATGGAAATCCTGGTAACAACACAAAGCACCCACAACTAGACAAGCCTTCCTAGAACTTAGAAAGAAAGCAAAAAAAAAAAAAAACAGGTTAAGACAGACAGACAAACAAAATCACTTTATAACACTACAAAGAAAATATAGTAACAACCCACAGAAATTCTGGGCTTCAGTGAACAACATCCTTCAACCCAGAAAAACCACCACACTACCACCAAATATAGAAGGCACTAACCTTGACATAACCTCCAACTTTAACAACTACTTCACCTCCTTCATACTGAAGCTCTTAAATGACACAAACCCGACCACCCCCCCCACAAACCCTCAAAGCCCAATCAACCACCACACCCCCAACCCCCAAAGCCCTATCAAACACCATCTACTTTTCACTCAAACCAGTATCTATATCAATCACCCAAAAACTCCTAACAAAACTTAAACCAGCTACCCTAGCTGTAGACAACCTCTCAGCTGAATACCTCCAACTTGCATCTAAGGCCATTGCTTACCCAATCTCAATACTAATAAACAGATCCATTAAAGAACACTACATCCCATCCCATCCTTATGGAAAACCTCCTACATCATCCCCCTCCACAAGGGTGGCCCCTCCACCGACCTCTCCAACTACTGCCCCATTGCAATCCTCTCACCCCTATCAAAGATTCTAGAAAGATATATCCACTACCAACTCCTCTCCCACTTAATCTCCAATAACCTACTCCCTAACACTCAGCACGGATTTCAACCCGGCCATAGCACCATTATCGCCCTAATTAACTTAACCAATACCATAAATTCATACAGAAACTAATGGAAATTTATCTCTGCCACCTTCCTAGACTTATCCAAAGCATTCCACACAGTTTCGCACAACAAACTCCTATCCTTTCTGTCCAAACTTAACCTCGATAACCTTACCATACCATACCTAGACAACGGCTCTCAGTCTGTTAAATGGCTCATCTTCCTATCGCCCCTCTCCCAGTGAAATGTGGCATACCTCAGGGATAAATACTTGGCCCCCTTCTATTCAATATCTTTACAAACCAACTCCATTTAGCTACCACAAAAGCCGATATAGTTTAATATGTGGATGACACCACCCTTATCTGCTCTGCACCCAGCATCCATCTCCTACAGATCTTAGCCCAAGAATCCTTCTTAGAAATAGAAAACTGGCTAAACAATTCTCAGCTAATACTTAACCCTAAGAAAACACAACTAATGCTATTCCACCCAATAAAAACAAATGGGACCTTCTCTATTCTCTCAGCCAACAAAACCCACATAACACTTGTTTCTGAGGCCAAACTACTAGGTCTCACAATTGACCACCAACTTAAATACATTAAACACATATCCCTAACCATCTCCAAAGTCCACAAAAAGCTAGGATGCCTGTATCACAGTAACAAATTCTTAACCTTCGAATCCAGAACTGCCATAGCCAGAACTCATCTCTTATAAACCCTACTCTAGGCATCCCCAGTACTAACAAATCTAAATAAAACTGACCTGAACAAACTCTCAACTTGCTACAACAAAATAGCTAGATTGGCAAACAATGCTAAATCATGCTGTCATCACTGCCAGTCCCTTCATAAACTCCACTGGCTAGAATTCCCAAACTTATTTCACTTCCACAAACTCAACTTAGCCCATCAAATTCTATATCACCCTGATAAACCCCCTGCACTAAGAGGCATCCTAAACTTCTATAACATCAACAGGAATCTATGCTCCAGTAACAAAGCCCTAATTGAAGTCATTCCATGTAAAAACAGCTCGGGGGAATCTCTATTTCCTTATGAAGTTGCTAAAACATGGAACACGCTACCCCCAGACCTCAGGCTACAAAACCACACTGCCACATTCAAAGAGCTCCTCAAATCACACCTTTATGTAAACCATATATGTAACTGTAATTTCCCTCACTGAACCCACCTCATCCAGCCTACTATACTATATGGCTGACCCTGAAGAATCATGTTCACTGATTATAATCTACCTAGGCAGATTTGTACATAGTGTAAATAACTACTAGTCTCTTATGACTGCTTTTTATTTCTATGAAGTCAATTGGATATACAAAATGTACTGTGATCATATGCTTTTAAAACCTTGCCATTGCCCAGCTGTTAACCTTACTCAAAGATATTTTCTCAACTTTTGTTAATCAATGTTACCCTTACTTAAGGATATTCTCTTAAAAATTTGTAATTATTTTAACTATTGATAATCATTTTTTTCTAAACTATTGTTAATCACTTTTTAATAAGATACTTTGTAACTTTGTGGAGCTTTTCTCCCCAGGACTCCGTTGAAAAAGGACACCTGTTGTCCAATCAACTATCCTGGTAAACAACTGTTAAATAAAATAAAATTAAATAAACAGTACTTGTTGCTTGGCCATATGACATTGCTCACCGTGCTTTAACTTTTCATGATGCAGTTTTGGGAAATAATTACCTCACTTCAAACTCATTATCACCAAATCCTCCACTTGTTATTTATTACTGTAAATGTGGGTCTATATTACGTGATTGAACGTTTAGTTAATCGAATAACTAAACGTCGAACACTAAACATTGAAGACCCAAAACCGTGAATGGCAGTTTCTACTCATAGAAACAAATTGTTTGTCTGTTATGCAGATTTTTCCCTGTTTTCAATGTGGAGCGAACTTGGAGTTGGTATATTTAGTTAGGGGGGGGTGGGGGGGCAGAGCCCCTCACATTGGGGGTGTGGGAAGCAAAGCCCCCCATTTCATTTGTGTTTGTTTTTTTTTTTTTTATGTAGAACAATGGCATAGTTTCCCTGTGTGGAAACTGCTGTTCAGTTTTGGGTCTTTGACGTTTAGTTATTTGATTAACTAAACATTCAATCATGTAATATATAGACCCGTAAATGTCACACATCAAAAACAGTAATGTGTCTACGGTGGCTGCAAACTGATTAACTGGCTGATTAGAGCTCTCCCAGTATGAAAACTAAAAACTGTTAAATAAGCCATTAAAAGTTATCAGTTTGGGTAAAATTCAGTTACTAGTTATTAATTACACTGCATACATGGCAGCAAAAAAAAACAACTTTGGAGAAAATAAGAGAAAGTCAGTCAGAAAAAGAGAAAATAAAACAACTGGCTGGGAAGAATCTTGCAGCTGTTCATCAAAAAGCAGTTAATGTTTCAGTTTTGGTGCAGGAGATAGCTTCCAGGAATTTAGAAGAAAAAGTAAATCAAATGCACTCAAGAGATGTTTATAGTATGTGTAACAATGAAATAATATATAAGGTCAAACAACAGAAGGCTCAAGAAAAAAAATAGGAAAAGCTTGAACTGGCTACTTAGATGAACTGATAAAAACTGCAAAAATCAGAGGGTGAAATGAGGAAACAGCTTGACTGAATATGAGACTTCTCAAGAAGAGCTATTTGTAAAAGAGTAAATTAAGAAGATTTAACACACAGAGAAAACTTGTGATTTTCTCCTGTACCAGAGAAAATGGAAGGAAGAGAATGCATCAGTTTTATGAAAGTAGAAAAAAGCAATTGGACTGGTGTTCAACAACAGGGCTTGTTAACTGAGAGGTCAGATTGGGTGTATGCCCTAAATCTGGCCTTAAGAATGCAACCAAAATCTCTATTAGTAAATATACATCATATCAGCAGAACAAATGTGCCTGACACAACTGTGGCGGAAGAGAAAACTATTAAAACTTATGGATGGGAGAGTGTTTGTGGAAAATGATTTTTCACTGTATATCAGGCAGAAGAGAAAAGCATGTTTATCCCAGCAGACATGAAGTGTCAGGTTTGAGACTGAAGTTGCTATATCTAGCTGTCTTCAGAATATTTTTTCCTAGATAATCAAAGGAATTTTGGATGCACAATGGGCTACAGAAGAAAATACAAAAAATGTTTAGGAAACAAAGAGTGAGCCAACAATCAGAAGGGGACTCTGCTTCTCATTCTTCTGACAATACCAAAGTTCATAGGAGATTCTGCCAGATAAGTACAGTTTTTATTATTCCAAAGATAAATTCTAAAGTGAGAAAAAAAATCACCAGATTTGACTAGAAGTATTAGAAGTACCTTAGACTTAAGCCAGATAGTTTTGTTGGGTGATGGAGATTCTTGGGAAGAAGACCTGAGGCATTGTGAAATTAGCGAATAAATGGGAGACTATAGAGCATCTAATCCTGTATCTAATGAGAGTGACACGTGAAATGTGGTTTTGAAAAAAGTGGTGGCTGAGAAAGAACTTGGATTTTGTTTACTGTATTAGACTGGTGGATGAACTGCAAAGCTAAGCCCCACTCTTTATGTCATTAATGTCTTAAAGACTGAAGGGAGTGAAGAGAAATAAAGTAGTTTTTGTTCTTATTAATATTGGTATAAAAATGCATGATGTAAATTGCATGTTGTATTTTAAATCAGTTTTGCACAACGTAATCAAGGGATTTTTAAATGTGAGTTGTAGAAGTCTGATAAGAGACTGTTATGTGTATAAAATATTAGAAAGTACTTTTTCTTAATTGTAATGTACATAGGGTGGCTGGTGTCAGGGAATGTAAACGTGCACTAATCATATTTGTAGATTTGAGATCAAAATTTCATGTGTTTTTAAGGTTAACCTTCAATATTTGAAGATGTACATTGTTTTGTGTATTAGTATTAGGTTAATAGGTTTTAGGGCTGTTCTGGGGAGTGTTTATTTTTTTTTTTGTTTGAGGGTTTTCACTAAATCAAAAAGTTTTGTAAGATGTGACATAGGTTCAAATGGATATGACAAGAAACAACTGTATAAAAGATCAATCTGCCAAACAGTGTATGCATGTAATACAGAACATGAATCTAGACATTAAAAAAGCAGTTATACATGTCAGGTGGGGATAATAACTTCTAAACATAATGACAACACTTTCTATATTATCCTTAAATGTGAATGGTATTACAGGTATATGCAAACAGAAAGAGTAGTGAACTGTATCAAAAAATGCAGAGTGCAAATGGCCATGCTACAGGAGACATGTTTTGAAAGAAATGAGCATATACATTTGATAAAGAAAGTATTTCTGGATGGTTATTCAGCAAAATACCTGGGACAAAGGAAAAGAGGAGTGATTGCAAGAGGAGCTACAATAGTGAAATGGAGAAAAAAGATAATAATGGTAGACTTGTAGTACTAAGGGGCTACTGGCAAGGGAGGAGGATTACACTGGCATGTATTTATATTACACCTAAAACTGCTATAATGGAGCTTAAGAAAATTCTGGAAGAAATAATCATCTTTCAGCAGGGAACATTACTTATAGGCAGGAACTGCAATTTGCTTTACAGCAGTGAGGTATTTGGGGGACCCAAAATGGAAAATATAACAAAAAAGGGCAGATTTTTGAAGAAATTTATAAAAAATATTTGGCACAGAAGATATGAATTCAGTAGCATGAGGTCATAGTGAGTTTACATATTATTCTCCAAGGTCCAAAAACTGGGCTAGGCTAGACAGAAATTATGTTTCACAGCAACATATGTATTTAATTGAAAGTTTTGATGTGCATCCAATAACTATTTCAGATCATGCACCAATAATAACTAAAAAATGCAGGGTAATGAAATAAAAATGAGATACTGGAACTTTCCCACCTATCTGTTAAAAAGAGAGGAATTTAAGGCATGGGTAGTGAAAATTATTGGGGGGTTATTAGGGATGACAGAAATTTCTTCTGGAAATATAGTTAGGGAGTGTGATAAAATTGAAGTGGAATTTAAAAATAGGGTGAAAATAAAAGAAAGAAAGATATGGTTAAGAAGTAACAAGATTGGCAGGGGCTAAAGTATTGCAGAATAGGGGGAATTTCACAGAACAAGAAGAGGAGCAATTGCAGAAAATACGAGATTACCTCGATAGCATGAACAGATTTAGAAAGACTGATGTTAAGCAACTGTTTTTTGATAATAACTCTAGAGCACAAACACTTTTAACACAACATAAATTGTGGATAGCAATTAACAGTTGAAGGATTTTATATGGTAGAGGAAGACAGCAACAGTCAAGTGGGATAAGCTGATTTTTCAATAGAACAAAGTGGTTTGGGATTACCTGATTTGAAGGGGTATTTCAGAGCTGCACAGTTAAGGCTCCTATACATAGAGCAAACAGAAAGCTATAATTCAAAGGGTAAAGAGATGATGATGAAACAACAAGGAAGCTCAAGAAACAAGGAGAGATTGGTATATTGGATGCAGATCATTAAGGACAATAACAATATAATCATACAGAATATTATATTCTTAAAGTAGAAGAAAGTATTCTAAGAATCAAGCCAATATGGAAATGGAGAAAGGAAATTCTGCTGATAGGAATGACTGCAATAAGAGATACAGAAAATAGGCAAGAGGTGTCTGGAATTTACTGGAGAAAACTGGCATAGGAACCAAGGTATTGGGAGCAAATAATTAGAGAGGGAAAGGGAATAGAATGGGAAGAGGTCAGGAATTTATTTGGACTGCACTCTAGAGATTGCTTTCCCTATCAAGAATTGATATCAGAGTATATGCAAAGAGAAAGGAATAGGTGATCCTATGCAAAAAAACAATATTGGTAAAGTTTTTTGTAAAATCTAGAGCAGAAGCTGCTGTTAAAAAGGGATAATTAGTGCAGCATATAAAATATTGTATGATAACTATAAGACTCAATCAGAGGAGGTTAGAAAGGATTGGGAAGAGATTCACAATTCACAAAGAAACAATGGGGGATATATGTATGACTCCAAAATATGCAACAAAGCCTAGAAGATTTAGAATCTTTGCTTGGTGAATACCTTTCAACCTGGAAACATCAAAAATCTGGACAAAGCCCTTTAAAAAGGTACAAATCTGTATGCTGATTAATATAAAATTAGCATACATAATTTATCTCTAGAGCCATGGACAAGGGTAAGGCGGTCCACACAGCCTATCTAGACCTCACCAAGGCCTTTGATATCATCCCCCACTCTGGAATCATAGATAGACTTACTAAGCTGGTCATTAATCCCTACATCACTCGATGGGTTGCCAACTGGCTTACTGACAGAACCCACACTGTAAAGGTAGCTGACATAAATCCACCTCCAAACACTTGACAAGCAGAGTACCTCAGGTTTCAGTCCTGGGACCACTCTTGTTTGGCATCTACTTCTCTGAAGTATGGGCCAGCACTAAGGGACTCTGGCTAACAAAGTTCGCAGATGACTGCAAACTGGTAGCCATAATTGAATCCCCAAATGATGTGGAAATTCTACAAAAGGGCCTTACAGAAACAGATGCTTTGTGCCAGAGCCATGGGCTCAAGCTCAATGCCAAGAAATGTATAGTTATCTCCTTTGGGAAAAAACATGTACCCATGAATTATCACATAAGTGGCAGTACGCTAAACACAAAGTGTGATAAGGGACTTAGGGACACAGGTGAACAGTTGTCTCAACTTCAATAACCACATAGCCACAACAGTCAGGAAATCTTTCTATGTGGTACACCTCATCACTAAGGGCTTTTCATCCAGAAAAAAGGAGGATATCATCACACTGTACTCATCCCTCATTAAACCCATTATAGAGTACAACGCCCTGCTTGGTATGTACCTTACAAGACATCTGCAACAACAGGAAAGGCCACAGAAATACCTCACTAAAAGAATCACAGGCCTAAAGCAGATGCCCTGTGCTGACCGTCTAAAAAAACTACAGCTTTACTCTGTTGCATATTGCCTACTCAGAGGTGATCTCTGCTTAACATACAAGGCCATGTCAAACTCAGTGCAGATGGACATGCTACACCTAAAGAAATCCCAATCCCTCAGAGCCACATGCTCCAGGGATCTAAACCTGGTCATCACAATGAACAAAACATGCTGGAGGGATAGGTTCCTGACCCAGAGACTCCCCATACTCTGGAATAGACTACACATACATGTCAGGCTGAGTGCCTCTTTGGCAATCTTCAAAAGAAACCTTGATGATTGGATGGGAGACAGGAAATTCACCCTGGGGATCATGTCAGTTGCTCTGCTAGACAGGGGACCAGGGAAGTAAATATTCTGGGAAGAAATAGCCAGGGAATTGTTATGGCTAGGCTTGTATAGGCCCTAGGGCTGATAACCTAGTACCAACCTATGAACCTTTGTAACCCCACCCACTCCAATGAAATTATGAGATACCAACTTTCAAATGCAAACTGAAGAACAGACACCCAAAATATGGCACTATGTCCCATTACCTGGCTATTTCGCCCCATTTACCATGAACACTAATGTGCATACTGCTTTACTTCTACATTGATTATTTGGATTTTATTTTTACATTTTATAGCACAATGCACAAACACTAATAGACATCTGCTAAACAAATCAATACTGTCTCACAATGAAAATAAACATAGCATTAAAACTTATCTGCCCTTGAAACTCACATTCATTGAAATGGCATTGAAACCCACACCACTTCCAAAGAAAATGCATCTGGCCAGTGATGGATAATGATTACCTTTGGGCTGTTTTTCAAATCATAGGCCCCTTGCACACAAAACAAGAAACATAGATGTGTTCTTTGATACACCTTCCTGACTTTATTAGATTATATTCCTTGTATAATACAGCACACTTGTTAGACTTAGAGAGCATTTTAAATTTATTATTTGGACATTTTTCCAGTAGGCAATGAAACAAAATGAACCAATGACAAACTGCCCAATTCAGAACATTTCCATCATAAAAGTCTACTTCCATACACACATTTGTTTTCTTATAATGCAGCACAGAATATAATCATTCTGATTTTCTGTTCCTGAATTTGGGTTGATATTTTTTGTTCTTTCCACTGCGACATAAATGCCCTTGTGCATGACATTTTATCACTTATTTTCTATCTGTAGCTACACCCTTGACTTGTTACACCCACCCTCTTTAAAAGTACAACACAGTACAGTATCAGCAATGCATCTACATACTGTGGGAGTAGAACCCACAGTCTTCTGCATCAAAAGCAAATATTCAACCTGTTATGCTATTAATGCAGGCAGACTCAGCATAAGCAGCACTAAACTTCTCTTCCCCTGAAGCTCTCATCTCCTTGTAAAATCCACTCAACACTCAACTGTATCTCTCAACTTTGTAGCACTCTAGAAAAAAGCAATCTGGAAAAAGTCAAATTTTATTGGGGGAGGGGCAAAAATCAAAAAAACAGGGAGACATTTTAAACATTGCTTGTATAATTTTGGAAAGTTGCTAGAATAAAATGTTGTGTTACTACCATGCATTTCACTGCCAAGACCCTGTGCACTACAGTCAGAGCAACATACCACTATGCCAAATAAGCAGTTTCTTGAAGGATAGGAACTTTAGGAAGACTGAAACTTTAATGGCTATCATTTAGTGAATTCAGTTATCACTTCTCACCATAGCTCTCAACCTCTTAGCACAAAAAAAAGGACAAAGCCAATAATGGGGGAATACAGAATTCAGTTCTCATTTCTCACCATAGCTACTCTTAACCTCTTAGCACAAAAAAATCTGGACCAAGCCAATAATAAGGCAATACAGCCCCAAAAATAGGGACAAATTTGTAATACTGAACTTATAAACTTAGAAAATTGCTAGAATAAAAGGTTTTGTATTACCATTTATTTTCTGATGTATATGAAGTCTGAAATTCAAATGCCTGTCATTATTTAGTGAATTCAATCCTTAACTGATTTGCCACAAAAATCCAGAAAATCACAGATTTTATGAGGAACAGAATAAAAATATGAGACATAAATGTGAGAAATGTTCACAAGTGCTGGTGGGCTCTTGTCATCTGTGCCTACACATACAACTCTGCAAACAAAACAGCTGTCCATAAATGCACAGCAGCTTAAATCGCCATTCCAGGCAGCTCGCAAATCTCAGGGAAACAGCAGCTCACCCATACCTCTACAAAATGCACGCCCACTTAAATCTCTGTTCCAGGCAGCTCACAAGTCTCAGGGAAACAGCATCAAACAAAATGGCAGTTTAAATCTCCATTCCAGACAGGTAGCTCACAAATCTCAGGGAAACAGCAGCTCACCCATACCTTGCATTGCAGCTTGTTCTGTTCCTGTTAACAGCTAAGGAACAGCCAGAAATGCATGCACGTTGAACCCTTGAGCTCAAATCTGACAGGCTGGCAGGCCGTTTTACAGAGCTGACTACATCACGCATGTGATGACAGTTCAAAAACCCAGAAAAATTATTTTAAATAAATAACGCCGGAAAATCAGAAATTAAGGGGTACCACTCTGGAATCGTGGCACCCCATTATTTGTACCTCAAAACTCAGTAAAAACTAAGAAATTCAGTATGGTTGGGAGGTATGGCTTGGAGGTGTTTACATAGGTATTTTGTATACCCTAAACAGACTCCAAAGAACATTTCCTAAGGTAGATAGAAATATTGGAGGTGTGATATGGAAGAAAGAGGTAACTGGGAACATATTTTTGGGGAGTTTAATGAGTTGGCAGATTTTAAAAATTCCTTGCAGACTACTCTAACAGAAATACTGTGTATGCAATTGGTATGACTATGGAAATTATTATTTTTTTTTTGAGCTATGATACAGAATCAGAATTCCCTGGACATAGTAAGGCATTGTTGAGTCTAATTATGGTGGCTGCAAAAAATCAATTACTAGAAAATGGAAATACAAGTCTAAACCTGCTGTAGATAGTAGGGAATATAGCAACAGAGGTAAAACCACTGGAAATTGGATCTTTAGAAAAATGTAGGAGCAAATGAAATAGAAAAAAATGGCAATTGTGGGAACAATATATGCAGAATAATGTCTTGGAGGAGGAATGAGGTTTAAAAGAAGGCAGGATTTGAATGCGCTATGTAATGTTTGACTGACAAGGACTGGCTTGATTATAAATGATGTATAGCATTTGCAACTAAAATATGTCAATATTATTTGTTTTAATTTATATAAAAGTGTGATTACTTATGTTATAAGTGATAATTTAATGATTTTTAAACAAGGAACATCTTTATATGTTTTTATAGAGGTGGATATCTAGATTCATATCCTTAGTTTAAGCTATAGACAAGTTTTTAAGCAATAGGCTTGAAAAAGTAACAAATGATGACAAGCATAGAAAATGATAGTTTCTACTTGCATCTGTAAAGTCAATAGCTATTTTTCTACACATGCAAGCAATTAATCATAAGAGGTCTGAACAGTGTGGTAACAGTGAAATCTGCAAAAGTTCTTCCATGAATTTGCAAAGTTAGTAGCTGTCACTTCCATTACCAGTTTGTTTTTACTTGGAGATGAGTAATCTGTAGGTGCAAGTAATCATGAGAGGTCTGAACAGTGTATGGTGGGTAAAATTGATAAGATACAGTTCATTTGAAAATAAATGCATCTTGAAACTATGAAAAGTGAAGAAGTTATACGAGTAGTTTCCTCCCCAACAGCATTAGAGCTTTAATGCAGTTGATATAAGAGTGGATAATTTAATTAAATTTATCTATTTAAAGGTAAATATTGCACTTTTTCTTAGGGCTAAAAGTTATTTTTACTGAAAACATGTAAACTGTTTTTTTACATTTGGGAAGGGAATGGAGATAAGAAAAGAAGCAAAATCAATCAATATAAATGGGAACAGAGACTTTAATATGTTCTTAAGTTTGAGTACCTTAATTTTAAAATAGGTAATGCCCTTGGCTCTAGACATTGTTTTGGAGTAACTGGTTGCATCTGGAGGGGTAAACTTTATTTTTGGAAAATGTGCATAATTTTGTGTGTTTGTTATATATCAATAGGTGATGGGGGTTCTGGAAATCTTTTTCATTTGGTTGGAATGTTTCATTGAAGCATAATGTATTAAAGTGTGACATGGGTTCAAATGGAGTTGAGAAGAAGAAACTACATAAGTGATTTCCCTCCCAAACAGTGTGTACAAGTAAGTCAAAAATTAAAATAAAAAAAAAACTGCCTTGTATAATGGTGGGAGTAATATATTTTTGTCATAATGGCTACTATGTCAATATTAACATAGAATATAAAGACCTTATAGGTAAAAACAAAGATCTAAAAATTAATCCTACAATTTATAATATAGTCCAGTAAATAGCAATGTTACAGAAGATGCAGTTTGATAGAAATGAGCATGTGAATGTGGCAAAGAAAGGATTTCAGGGTGGACATTCTGCTGAATATCAGAAGGAAAGGAAAAGGGGAGTAATGATATTGATTCCTAGAAGGGTGTTGCTTTTTATAGAAGAGAAAAAAGACACTAGTGGTAGATTTATTGTAGAAACAGTTCATTGGCAGGGGAAGAAGATTGTGCTGGTATGTATTTATATTCCACCTAAAACTAATATTATTGAGCTTAAGAGAATTTGAGGAGAAATATGTTTTGTACAGGGTGTATTTATTGATGGGGACTGGAGCCTGATTTGCAAGTGAGAATATGCCAGGGGGACCATCAAGTTATTTATTTTGCAATTGTTTCTCATTAGGACAACAATCACAGTATCTGTCAACTAAACCAGATGTGAAACATTTGCTGGAGGCATTAGAGCAAATGTTCATTTGTTAGAAGCAGTTAGGTGAAACAAAGAAACATTATCAAATATCTGCAGATATATGAGCTAACAGATCAGCACTGCAGCATCAGTAATGGAGATCACCTACAGTTTAGGTGATCTCCATTACTGATGCTGCAGTAATGGAGATCACCTACAGTTTAGGTACCCCAGACTCCATCAGAGCACTTGGGAGTAGTGACAAGGACCATATATGAGTGATGTCCTTACAGGAGGATCTGAGGGCTTGAAATTCAACACCTGCACTCACAGTTGTTCAAAGGTTTGTGACCAGCATCCTTAGCTTGAGATAAATTCAAGCCTGAAAACTGATTTAAATGCATTATTTTGCCCTTATATATCCATGTTTTGTGTTTAATCATCATTAATTGTGCTGATGTTCAGTAAGCCAGAATAGCAAACAACTATCAGTTGCTTTAAACAACACAGACTGAAAGAAAGGGCTAAAACATACACATGTGTATAGCTAATATTAGAAAATATTCATGGAATCACAAGCCAGTGAAAGACAACAACCAATAGTCTTATCTATCAGACATGAAACTATCGCAACATGCAAAGTAATGCATACTAAAATGGCCTTTCCATCTAACTCTTCACTCCTACATCATTGAAATGTGCCATATGTCTATAGTGCCAAAAATAAAACATGTTATGTATTTCTTAGTCCACAGTTTGATACCAAGAAATGATGTCAGATTGCTAATCACGTTAAAATTAAATGAAGTGTTAACACGGGGGACATCACAGTAGTTAAAAATAGCCGTTAAGGTGCCAAGCACATCAAAACACCACTTTTGAACAAAGTGTAAACTTCTGATAGTCCATGTATGCACATATGAATGTACTTATCTGTTGGTGTGTATATTTTCACATCACTTATTAAATAGTTTCTGCTCATGTGGGATTCCTTGCGGTTTCTGGTTTACTTACACATCCCCCATGTTAAAATGTGAACTGTCAATCCTCAAATTGCTCTCAGGTATGCATGCACTTTCCCTTTATATATGTGTCTATCCTGTGATAGGCTGGCATCTCTTTCAGGACTGGTTCTCTGCCTTACACTTCCTTGGATCCTAGAGAGGCTTTACCTCCTCTTTGACCCTGAATCAGATATCAAAGAATGAATGAATGAACAATGTGAACCAGAAAGCATGTCCTGTTAATGTTGGGTTCGTCATTTGAGACATTACATTTTTTATAATCTAGACTGCATAAATGGGATCATGTTCCTATAAAAGGTATTATATTCACTTCAGTGCTACTGTTTCCTTCAATTTAAAGTTCACCCCGATTCTCAGTATTCTCAGAAGTAAAATACCTGCAAGCATGCCTTCATCCTGATGCTACTACAGCTTTAGCATCATAAAAATAGTGGCGAAGACTTGTGTTTAGCAAAATGGAAATATGTGCATGCTGTCATTATATCAAGCAACCATATTATCATTCTAACATTAATCAAATCCCTTTTACTTATACTACTACTGTTTGGTGTCTCCTGTTCTTTAATGGAACCATTATCATGGCTCATATCATGCTATATGTACAAAAAATAAAAAAGTCATTAATTCTGAAGCAGTACAGTATACATTTTTTATTTTTAACATCTTTTTAAAATCACTAATTATGTAATGGCCTAGGTATACATACATTAATTGAATAGACAACCATAATGACATTTTCATTGTTTTCATGTGGTATAAATACATGTTTTATAACAATTATCATTCACTGCAACTTTATATAAATTGTTCAATTATTGGTCAATTTGCCAATTTTCTCCAGTAAATTACATCTCCAGCATACCTATTTCGTATACCCATGCAGTCATTCATATTAGCAGAATTTCATTTCTCCATTTCTGAGTTGGTTTAGTTCTTACAGTAGTTTCTGCTACTTCATGACTGTAGTATTATTTATGGTTATTGTTATTCTCCTTAAGGACCTGCATCCAGATCCTACATGTCTCCTTATTTATTGAGCACCCTTCCTATTTCACTATCACCCCTTTCTACTTTGATTTATAACCTTCTACTTGTGTTATGTATATGAGCCTTAACTGCATAGCTCTCAAGTGTCCCTTCAATTGGATCTGGTAATCGTAATCCATTTTGTTCATGGGGAGTATCAACTTGTCCACTTAAATCTTGCTCTCTCTCCTTTCAAAATAAATTCCTTTAACTCTTTATTAATATTTGTCAGCAACTTCTCCTCTCGTTGATAAGATATGCCTGATCTCTATATGAAGCTAAAGGGACAAAAATATTTTCAGTGCTTGTATCTTAGTAGTCATATCTATAACAAGAGCTTCCAGTTTCTCACTTTTTGAATTATTTTTTTTTTGTTTATCCTGCCCCAACTTGTACTTACTTGCCATAACAGAATCCTTTTTAATTCATACACCTAAATACTTCTTCTTACCACATCCCCATAAGTATGGGAATTATTGAACCAATTCATATTTGGGCAAATAGTTTACTGTTTCAGTCTTTGTTTTATCTTCCTTGTATATCATGAAAGCACTTGAAACTGTCTCAGAATGTCCCTTGAGACAGAAATGTCATTTTAAACATTTCAGTTTGTGAATTCCATGCTTTCTTTGCCATTGACTGTTAATATAAAGCAAATAGCAAAGGGAAAGAGGACATGCTTGTCTTGTTCCCCTCTTCAAACACATCTTGTCAAAGAACAACTCTCCTACCTTTATTTTTACTTCTGATCCTTCACATATCCTCCTTAATAACCCTACTATTCTATTATTGAATGCAAATGCTACAATTGCCCTAATAATAAAATCCCAATTGACTATATGGAATGCTTTTTTTGCATCAAGACCCACAAATACTGACATGTTCTTACATACTGTTTTTCTCTGGATCATCATTGCCCCCCAATCTAACCACATCGGTCCACATCTATCAATTTTGGCAACTCATTTGCAATTCTCTTAAACACTTCATAATCATACATGAACTATACACCGTAAAGCTAGAAATAAAATACAAAACAAAAAGCTAGAAGATGGAACCTTACACTAAAACTAAGAAAGTTATTAAAACACAAGCTGAAAACAGGCATTTTTGTTTTGTCATATGCAAAACCTCATCAGACTAGTATACCTAACCATAATTAAACATTTAAAACCTTACTTGATCATGTGAAGCAAAAAAAAAATGGCAAATTTAAAGAAACACTACCATGTTTCCAAAAACATAAAAACAATAGCATACTGATAAAAATTATTATTATTGGCTTGTTTTTTTAATAAATGTCTTAGTTTTGGTGTAAGGTTCTATGTTCCAGCTTTTTGTTTTGCAATGTGTTTTGTACTTCATAATCATAGAATTACCCATTCTAAAGGCTTAAACCTTATCTGTGATATAAATAGGTCTTACTAGAGAGATAGGTATGTATCCCAGAGACTACCCCATCTATTGAACAGGCTCCCCATCCATGTGAAGCAGAGTTCCTCCCTAACCCAATTCAAGTGCAACTTGGACAACTGGATGGAAAACCAGATAATCATCCATGGTTTGGCACCTATGTCTCTAATGGACACAGGTAACCTGTAAATGTTTCATCTCCCAGGCCCATGCTTACACTTATCAAGGGTGTTAGAACTTTTCAGCGATTTGGGATGCATGGCTAGGCTTAAAAAGGCCCTAGTGGTCATTAGCCTAGTAAACACCTATGAACCTATAGTTTAAAACTGAAATGGGTCTATATGAAGTTGGGTCTGAGGGTTTTTACCCTCTTTGGGTAATAAAGCCCCCACAGCTTTTTTCTGGGATCCTAAGTGTTTCTCCCTCTTAAATACTGTTAAACAAAAACCTTCTAAATCTTTATCACTTTCTTCCTCCACAACTTCCACAGGACTGTAGTCTTACTGTAAACTTACCTGTTGATTGGTTATATATTGCTGTTTTACCTCATCTCTTCTTGTCTTAGCTGTTAGCTCATCCTCCTCTAACTGGCATAATTAAGTCTTCTATAAATATTTCTTTTTGTACCTCTTCTTGATTTCCACATTCTTCTGCTTTATACAAATTTGCATAAAACTTCTGAAATATCTGTAATACCACCATAAGATCTCTTGGAGCTCCTCTGACAACTAGTATCCTTACTCTCCTTTATCCTTTATCCACCCTAAAATTATTTATTTATTTGTCAAATTCACATGTTTATTTCTATTCATTTATGTCTCAGGCAACTTTCAATACTTTCTGTTTTTGTTTGTCTCTATGTGTAAGCCTGTTTACATGTACACACTAATGTTTGTTAGGCTGATCTCTTATGAAGTTGCTTCTTTTCATCTTCATTTGAACCTATATGACATTCTTCGTGACTTTTTACTTCAAAGAAAACACTCAAACAAAAAGCTAAATAGATTTTCAGAACCTCATTGTCGTACATCAAACACACAATAAATGTGTATATTTTCAAAAAATGAAGCTTATCACCACAGATAGCAAGTGCTGCAATTGATGCATTCGCCCACAGGTAATGCATAATCTAAATTTAAGGTTAACTATACTAAAGTGCAAGTTACAGCCTATCCTTCCACTTGACTGCAGTCTGTTCTTTTCTTACCTCTATTCCCCTCCCAGATGTGAAAAAAACAGCTTGCATGCTTTCAGGAAACATTAACCTTTAGTCCTAAGAAAAGTGAACTGTCTATTCTTAAATAAATAAACCAAATTGTGCACTATTATAGTAAATGTATTAAAGTATTGCTGCTGCGTTTAAGGCAAACACTTATGTAGCCTATTCACTTCCCACAGTCTCAAACTTCATTTATTTTTCACTGAACTGTTCGCCAATTTACCATTAAATGTTAATTACATTGTATCTTCTCTCAGCACAAAGTGTTTAAAGGTCTCATGATTAATTGCTTGCACCTGCAGACAGTTTGTCTGCAAGTAAAAGCATCTGTTAATGATAAAAAGCAGCTACTAAACTTTGGAGATGCATTATGGAATCTGTCGAAATTTTCCTCATAACATGTCATTCTGGCTTCTCTTGGTTAATTGCTTGCATCTGTTGACTTCTTGTCTGCTAGTGAGAGCATTAGCTAATAGGAAAAATAGGTAATGACATTGATAATACACAAAAACTACAATTGTCCATGTCTTTCATTGTTTCATCTTATTTTTCAAACATATTTATTAAAAAACTTGTTTGTAGTGTAAACCAAGGATATTATTGTATACATCTACCCTTATATATGGATCTACTTCACAAGCTTAAAGTTTCAAAACTTCAAACTGCAAATGGTCGAGACCATAAGATCAAAGTTTTGAAACTTCGAAATTTTGATTAAAAAAAATTACATTTTTGCAGGAGGCAAGCTCCCCTGCACCCCCCACACCCTCTGCTAAATAAATATACCAACTCTGAGATCACACTACAGTGAGGAAAACAGTACATTTTCTGTTCTGCACTGTATGTCAGTCTCCATTCAGAACGTTCAAAGTTTCAAAACTTCTATCTTATGGTCTCGACCATTTGCAGTTCGAAGTTTTGAAACTTCGAGCTTGAGAAGGGAATCCCTGTAAACACAGTCAGTGTGGGTTATTATCTTAATTCTACATATAATAGAATCCATACACTTTTACATCCCCTCCACCACAGCAGCCAAAGATCATAGAATATTAACGTTACATTGCTTCTTTCAAGACTTGTTTACCTTGTTACAGTGTAAAGTCTGGATACATTATGACTAAGAAATAAGTACTTTTGTGCTTTAATATCTTTAGCATATAGTGCAGTCAATGATAAGACGCCCCCACCTCACATTTAAAATGCCTCTGACAGCACCCTGTACATAACTGGTTTACAATATAACATACAGTCTGTACCATGACAAAAACAGTTTTACTTACACTTAACTTCTTCATTGTCCTTCCAAACATCAATGACAAAGTTAAATATGTGATTTATATTTCACCCCCTAGTTTAATACAGGCAACAAAATTTCAATCCTTCTCAAGCCACCACTTCTTGCAAAGCCCCATTTCACAAGTCTAATTTTATATGTAATGGGACTGATGCTTTACGGTCTCCCTTTAATAACTAATTTCATAATGTTGCTCGTGCTCTTTGTGATCATCAACATCTTCCAACACCAGTCTTTGATTCAAATCCAAAGTACTCTTAATTCTTCTAGTCAACTGCTATTCTTTTTTTCTGTCTCTTAGTTGTTTTCTGTTTAAAAATGTAAAAGGTTTCACTGATAAAGTCTTTCTTTGGGCTTTGTTATTGTCAGAAGAATAAGAAACAGAGTCCCCTTCTGCTTGCTGTCTCACTCATTGGCTAAACAGTATTTCCACCTTAACATGTTCTGCATCCAAAACTGCCTTTTAGCCTCCAGGAAAAATTAAAAATAATGTCTTTCGGCTTTTCCCGGTTAGGGGTCGCCACAGCGGAACTCCGGTCCGCTAATGATTGGCAGTGGATTTTTACAGTGCCGAGTTGCCAGCCAGATGCCCAACCTTCAAAGAAGGCACACCCATTCACACACGCACCTACCTGCACGTCTTGATGATAAGTAGATACAGCAGCTTGAATCTCACACCTTTTTCTTGACACTCCCTGATTGATTGGATAAACTTGTTTCTCTTCTGCCTAATGTATAGTGAATAATTATTTTCCACAAGTACTCTGTGGTCTCCAATTTTTAATTCTTTTCCTTTTTATCACAATTTTGTCAGCAGCAAGTCTTTCTGCTGGTATGATTGCATCTTTACTAATATAAGTCTCTGCTGTTTTCTCATGGCCAAGTTTGAAGCATACATACAATGTACCCTTCAATTAACAAATCCTGCTGTGGAATACCAGTCTATTTGCTTATTTTACTTTTATGTAATTAATACAGTTCTTTCCTTCCAGTTTCTATGGTACAGCAGGAAAATCTCAAGTTTTCTCAGCTTGCTCAGTTTTCTAACACTAGTATTTTTTAAACAGCTCTGTTCTTGAGAAGCCTCATGCTCAGCCAGGATTGTCTTCCATTTGAGACTCTTATTTTTGCAGGTTTATCAGCTCCTCTAAATAGCTAGTTTAAGCTTCTTCTGTTTTTCCAACCTTTTGTTGTTTTAATGTATTTATTCCTTCTATATTTCACTTATTTTAAACACTTCTTAGTTTTTCCTTTAAATTACTGAAAGCCATCTCCTGTACCAAAGCTGAAACTTGAACCGCTTTTTTGCTGAACAGCTACAAGATTCTTCCCTGCTAGGTTTTTTCCTTCTTTTCTGGTTGATCTTCTGTTACTTTCTCCAAATTTCTTCTTTACTGGCATCCAGGCAGTGTAATTACTAGCCAGCAAATGAAAATTATCAAGATAAATATGCTTTATGGGCTTTTTTCACAACTGCAGTTTTCACACTTGGACAGCTCTAATCATAGATTCATAGGAGCTAACTAGGTTAGTGGTCCTAGAGACTTTACAAGCCTAACCATGTTAATCCTGAATCGCCTCAATTGTGCTTGTTTAGATGGACAAAATTCACAGAGCGTGTCTATGAAAACATTGACTATCCCTGCCATGAGGAACATGGGTGCCACAACTAGGGTGAATTTGTGGTCTCCTATCCGTTTGTCCTGGTTGCGCTTGAATAGGGTCAGTGAGGTGCTCTTTTCATGTAAACTGGAAGTTTATTCCAGAGTAGTGGCAATCTCTCCAGCATGTTCTGTTAATGTCACAGGATAGGTTAAGATCCTTAAAGTGAGCGAGTGACTCTTGTGCCATTTGACTTGCAGATGTGCATTTCCATCAGAGCAGGGTCAGAGGCTGCCCTGTAGGCCAGGCACAAGTTGCCTCTCGGCAGCCAATATGATACAGAGTACAGTAACAGGGCTTTCCATCTATCCATGATGGTTTGGAGGACCTGTATTTTCTTTGTGAGAAACCTCTGAGGTCTTTCCAGCTGCTGCGGGTATCTGGTGAGATACATGCAGAAAGGAGCATTGTACTCTATTAATGGTCTGATGAGGGTTGAGTACAGTGGAGTTATAACATCCTTAGACTGGGATGCGATGCCCTTACTTATGAGATGTGCAATGTAGAAGGCTTTCCTTACCACTGTGGAAACTTGGTGGTCGAAGTTCAGATTGCTATTTACCTGTGTTCCCAGATCTCACATCACTGGGTTTGTACTTGGGGGTGGGAGGGGGGTGGGGGTGCTGCCAATATTGTAATTAACAGTGAATTCCGCTTTGCCAAAGTGGATAATAATGAACTTTTTGCATTCTGTGTTAGCCCCTCCTGTAATATGTTAACATCATTGGGAGACGCAATGATTTCATCCAATTTGCAAAGATCAGCCAACTTGGTAAGCCAAAGGCCATCTACTTTAGCCTGGACTGCCGAGAAATAGATTCCAAATAGTAAAGGGTCCAGCACAGGTCCTTGTGGTATGCCACTGGTGACAGGCCTAATGGTAGAAGTGAAGTCACCAACTTTGACAGTATGTGTTCTGTCTGTGAGCCAAATGGCTACCCATCTATTGATGTAAGAGTTACTTCTCAGCTGGGAGAGTTTCTCAATGATACCTGAGAGGGGGACTGTGTCAAATGCCTTGGCTTGGTCAAGATAGGTAGTATGCATTGTCTTACCTTCATCCAAGGCTTTGGTGACTTTCTTGAGGAAGTCTACTAGGTTTAATAAGCATGCTCTACCCTTAATGAGGCCAAACTAGGTTGGGTTTAGGGTTTGAAGGTTGCCTATGTCCATGATGATTCTTTCAATGGTCTTGCAGATGAGGCTGGTTAGACTTATGAGTCTATAGTTCCCAGGGTCAGTTGATGGCCTCCTTTGTGCAAGAGGATTACTGTTGCTTTTCTGCATTGTACTGGAACAAAGCCAGTTCACAGACTATTGTTAAAGAGAATGCTAATTGGATCCACTAAGTCCTGTTTTAGATTGCTTAATAAGCACCCTGGGATGTCATCTGGTCCTACTGAGTCTGTGTTTTTGGTCTTGGAGAGCACAGATATGACCTGATCTCTAGAGATACAAGGCAGAGTACTGGTGTTAGGTATGCTTTGGGGGTATGGCTGGTGGGGACAGGGGGGTGAAGTTTAAGACAAATCTGTCAGCTAGTGGGTTGGCAATTTCCTCTGATATAGTATGAGTGGTACCATCTACTACCAGTTCAGCACATAGCTGGGCATTCCCTTTTAAATTCCAGATGTAGATGAAGAATGCCTTATGATTATCCTTAGCTAGGGATGCTATTTTAGCTTCAAAATTAGCTTTAGAGGATTTTACAAGATTTCTGATTTGCTGTGGAGAGAATTGTTCCCCGGTTCAGTCAGTTTCTTCTTGTTCTTAGACATCAGTTTCTTCCTTTTGTTATATAACCTGTTTATACTTGAGGTCCATCAGGTTGGCTTGTTTTTTCGGGAGGATCTGGCTTTAATCTAGTCAGGTACAGCCAAAACTATTCAGTTGCTTACATGCTTATACAGGGCAATTGTGTACACCTCTGCATAGGAATCATTGTTGTCTGTGATTACAGGGAGTATAAAACTTTTCATACCATCTCGTACTAGGCTGTAGTTTGGTTTGAAAAATTTGTTTCATTTTTTTGCTCCTGTGATGGTAATTGGTTCAATAGTTACTTTGAATGAGACTGATTTATGGTCCGACTTTACCAGGGAAGGCATCACACTGTGGTGAGTGTAGTTGGTGAGTACTATGTCTAGGACATGTGAGCCCCTTGTGGGGAGTGCAGACCATCTGTTCCAGAGCATTTGTATTGACAAAGTCCAGGAACCTCTGGGTGAGCATGTTTGTGCTCATGTATGTCACCCAGTTGATGGAGGGATAGTTGAAATCTCCCATGACTAAAGTTTTGGGCTGTATGGCAACTGACTCCAGTAAGTCCAGGTAGGCTGGGCTTTTCTTGGTTCATGGTGGGGGACCTATAGCTAGCAATGATGTAGCAGGGCATTTTGTCTACAGTTAATTGGACATGGAGTAATTCAGGAGAGTTGTACTGCTTGACCAATATGCTGATCAGGGGCAGACAACTTGGAAGCCCTAGTGCCTTAATCTTTTTAACCCCAAAAGCTACAGTGAAGAAAAGAGTTGAAGAAAAGAGTGAAGCTGGTCAATTGCTCTACAATTTTCAGAAAGCATTAAGTAACAGAAAGAATGGAATATCAGGTTAATGGTATGAATTTTAAAAAAGACAATGTTTCTCCTGTAACTTGTGTAGTGCATGTCATTGTAAATGCACCACAGCTCCAGTTTGTCTAGCACTCAGAGTCTCACACACACACACACACACACACACACACACACACACACACACACACACACACACACAAGGAAGTCGGTAGGCATACGCACTGTACGCACTTCAGTACAGTAAATATAAGGGGGTAGCTGCAGACTGGCAATAATAGGGCATCAGGACCCTGGAAGCAAGCTTGCAGTCTAAAAATTAAACGAAATACAACAGACGAGTGGGGCACAAAAACACCTTGATTGAGACTGCACAGCAATTTGCAGCTCATTAGGTATTAAATGTTAGCCATTGTTTGACAACCAGTCAGTTGTAGGGAGAAAATAGATTGGTTAACATAGTCCGGAAGGTAAGGCAAAGCCACAGTAAATGCAACGAACTTCCTGGTTCTCCGATGTGGCTTTCTCTTATCTTTTGCCGGTTCTGTTTCTTGTACTGGATGAAGAGTGTCGGGGATGATGTCAGCAGCAGGGGAAGTGTTCCTTACATCTTAGTAATAAACGCAATATGTACAGAGGTGCCTTTAAATCTGGCACCCAGTCTGGTCTTCATCCAAAACAGGCAACCTCTTCTCAACTTGATCAGACAGTCTCAGATATTTGAAGCTGTTGTCCTTGCTCGGTCCTGATTTGTAACTGCATCGGTTCCCAAGGGCGCTTGATTAAACAGAATCATTGATTTTGGCCTTGGCTCCCAGCTCTGCTGAATAAAAGAAAACAAGTGAGTGGTCATGCTGTTTATTAAAATGAGTTCCCACTTTTGCCCACAAACAATCTACAGATGTACGAATCATCAAGAGACAGTTTTCTGTTTCATCTACGGATTTCCACTCATTGTCTTGTCAGAAAAGCACTTTTTTTTGGAGTAGTACTGTGTTAAGGGGAGGGGGAGTGGCTAAGCAAGTTGCCGGTTCGAAGACTTTCCGTTTTGTTTTAGAATGTGTGGGATGGGGGGGTTACCTTTGCCGTTACTGATGCTGGTAATCTGCTACATTTATAATTAAAATAATCTGAAATGCAATGCTTTTCCCTCCTCAATACCAACATTTTGAAAAGGATAACGGTGATCTGTGGAGGTCATTCTTATCTGTTATCCAAAAATAAATTAACTTGGAACGTAAGTTTTTGAATATAGTTAGATAGTGATTTAGAGGCTTTGCAACTGCACAGACTATAGTGGTAAGTCAAGCAAATAAATTAGTGTCAAATACTGTGTTGTAGAGAGAGAGAGAGTGAAAGGTGGCAGGCAAAACTACAAAGATGTCTGCAACCAATAGCACACATCGCATTAAAGTACTCAAGCATTAGAATGCTTCATTCTATAAAGGTAGGAACAGGCATGCAATACTGTTTAAAAACAGTAAAACAGATATTGCAGTATTATGCAAACAGACCAGTATGAAGTTAAAATGGAGCTTTCACCCAAATTTAACAGTAGTATTTTATTACTGATGCAGTATATATGGGTTAGTTGCCCTTTTCTCTGCTCTATCTGTTCTAATGGAACACTTTTTTCATTTTCTTTGTTATGGTTAGAGTTTAGTGTTACATTTTTTCAGTAATTTGAGGTTCAGGATTTGGGAGGCTGGTCTACCAGGTAGTTAGGTTTGTACCTCATCTTTGGGAGTAAAGCAAGACTCTGTCAAGCAAAACAGTGTCACATTTCTGAAAACTAAGGGAAAGCAACTTCTAAACATTGAGGACAAGAGTTATAGCTGATCTCGTACAGTGAGAAATAGCAGCCTAAAGCAGGTCAAAGGTCTTTCTTTGGAATACTTTTTTTCTTAAAATCTCAAAGCTGGTTGCCCTTAAATATCATATAGTTTAACTAACACATACTGCTGGCATAAATGGAGCAGTTATTGTATGTTACTTTTTTCTTAATGTATTTTTGAATAATAATTATTTATGCAGTCTTCCATGCCCTTTGGAAAAACAAATAAATGTAAAGAGCCATTCCTGTTTTCTATAAGTTAAGCTGCTTTTTGTTGTCCAGGGTTTGATTCCCTCAGTCTCTGTTTGCCTGCTGCCCGAGTCTTGAGTCATTTAAACAGACAGTGTTCACAGGCTAAGTCCATGTGGTCAGTGCTCTGCCCTGATTAAGAATGGCTTCAAAACAAAAATGAATGTGCAGAAAACCGAATGCCTTTTAATGTAGCTCAGTCTGACGGTACTAGCTAAAGAAAATACATGCTTATACTTGTCTTTTGGATCTGAACAATGTACAATTGTCTCAAATGTAAAAAACATAGTTATGTGAAAGAGTACAAAGCATCAGCTAAATGATTAACATTAAACAGTATAACAATGTGAGCAATGTGTGAGACAGTAGCGTGAGCACTTCATCTCTCTCAACACTTGATGGTCATCAACTCAAAAAGTAAGGACAGCTGCAGTCAGGTGTTTCATGAGTATAAACTGATGTAGAAATAAAACATTCCTATTCTACTCCTGTAAAGGCTGGCATGAGTATGCTACATGATCTGAGATTTTGTTTTTTTTGTGCTTAAATGGCTTGTTCAGAGTTTCACATAATGTGCTGTGATGCAAATGGACACAGAGAATCAAACCCTAAGTTATAGGAAGCAGCTTGTTAACAGCTCATAGCCTTAATCCTCTGCACTAACTGCCTCTAGTCAGATGAGGAATTGTGGGTTTATCTTGCTGCTGCGAAACTGACATTTGACTATCACACTTTACATTACAAATACAAAACAACTGCATTGTAAGGAAATGGTTGAGATGTTAAGCTACTTGGTGCAGCTGGCTTAAGTGTATAATTTTAAGCCAGAGTGCCCAGACCTTTGCATAGTAATATTACTTGCCTGTTATTTGCAATTGGAATAATGTTATAACTGGAGCTCTGCATTGAGTATATTTCTTGGTGAGTGTTTGAATACAGAAACGTGAACTGGACTTTTTGAGGTATTAATATATGTTCTCTGGCTATGGTAACGTATAAGGGTACTGTTTGTGCTTGTATGACTATAGAAAATGGATGTTGCTGGTATGAAAGGACCTTGCTGGCCAGATGCTACTGTATAGCACAAACTTTTCAATGCTGTGTACTGGTACTTGTGTGAATGGACCTCTGCGACTGGCTACCAAATTGTGGCAGAGTATTCAAGGTGACTATTAATATATGTATGAGTGAATCTGTGGGACTCGTTACCATGATATGGTACATAGGCTTGTCAATGCAACACTGTTACCTAAAGCCAGTCTGTGTAATATAAGTAGTACATCCAAGAAAGCAGTGTTCATCAGGAAGATGTTGACTACATATCACACTATACAATGACCTATACTTTTTTAGAGGTGTACAATATGGCACTACTTTCTACTGCAGTGTCACGGCATAACATGCAACTTTTATGGGGAGAAGGGGGTAATATGGCATCAGTGTGTGCAATTTAAAAATCCTGTTTGTGGCCCTGAGTATTTTCAGCAGATTTTCAGACCATCATAAGCGAAGCTTACAGCTGTCCCTGACTATACCTCATTCTTCTGGCCTGTTCCTTGTAAATGTTCTTGCAAATTATTAAGGAATACTGCATTCACTAAATAATGACAGACATTTGTTTCCTTTAGAAAATGTATGCTAATGCAAAACCTTTTTATTCTATTATTCTTTTTTAACCTTTTTTATTCCAGAACCTTTCTGAGTATATAGAGCAATCTTTAAACTATGTTACTGATTCTTGCAGTACTTGTATCTTTGTCCCTGATTCTTTGTCTATTATTCCTGGTTGTAAGATGTCAAGGTTTCTAGTAGCATAGCTCTCAATTCAACCTGATTATTGCTTCACATTTTTGGTGTGTAACCTTATAATTGTGGCTTTGTAGCAAATCCGCATTTTTGTAGTCAGTAAATAATGACAATGCTAATACAAAACCAATTGTTTTAGCAACTCTCTAAGTATATAAGAACAAGATTTTAAATTTGCTCTTGATTTTTTTTCCTCACGTTTTTTGATTTTGCCTCCAGTTCCTTAACTATGAGGTTGAGAACTGCATGATTTCTACTGTCTACAACAGAATACACAATTTTCACAGCTATTCACATTTCCTGGGATCAACATTGGGAGTACCCTGCAGCAGAGGCAACTTCAAATATATATATTTTTTTAATCTCAGAAGTGGCTGTGTGTTTGGGGGGGCATATGTTGGGAAAGCATAAAGGGCTGTTAGAGTAATTACGGTAAAAATGATTGCTGCTGTGTCTCAGTGGTTGATGGAAAAGAACATAGTATCCGAAATGGCATATAGGTGGCTATAACCAAATTCAGGATATAAAGTCCACAGTGAGCTACCAGGACTATGAACAGAAATAGACGAAGTACAGAGTCCATGCTATTCAACAATTACAGTTGTTCATTACTGTGTCATTTGAGTATTTGAGTATCTAACTACCTCACATGAGCCGAGGTATTTTTACTACTGCTGCCTGTTAATCCTTCCCTCTCTTTTCCTTTAGTCATCTGAGTTCCTCTGCCTTCTGTGTGATGTCTGCATGTCCTCCTTGTGTCTGCATGGGTTTTCTTTGGGTGCTCCGGTTTCCTCCCACATTCCAAAGACATGCAGTAGGTGGACTGGATACTCTAAATTAGCCATAGGTGTGAGTGTGCATGCGAGTGTATGGTAAGAAAGTACAGTCACAGCATGACTAGTCACCCGACTGTGTGATCCTTGGCCTCTTGCCAGGACTATTACAGCTGTTGGTAAAATAATCATGGCAGACAACACTCCAGATGTTCACCTTATTAAACTCTCTTTTGGGCTCTGAACCACTTCACCTTCACTGGAGGAAACTAAAACAATAACAGTATAACTAGTTTCAAATCATTTCAGGGGAATAATTACTTAGTTTCTATCCTTACCTAAATGTCGCTTATGTTAGCATCCCTGACAATAACAGGACCATTCCACTTCCGTCATTGGCTACTTCCCCTACAAAAAGACCATCAGTATAGCAGGCATTGTATGCCAAAAAAGGATATGTCAGATGTCAACCCTTTTTCTAGTAATTTGCTGTAACTTTGTTCTGGTGTTGGTTTGTAAAAAAATAAAATAAAAGTAGTCTTTAATCTGTGGTCAAATCTGAAATACCCAAGGAACAAATAGCCTCTTCATGTTAGAATAGTAAGCTATCATTCATGTGAAATTTCACAGAATGTGCTGTTATGCTTTCAAAGTGATATTTCCTTTACCTTTCAATACAGTGCCTCTTATATGATAATGGGGGCTTGCCTTATTTACATTTAACAGAATGTGACGGGCACCACACCTCATGAAATACCTATGTTCATGTCTACAGAAGTAGAAGTGATAAATATATTCCTTTTTCCCCACAAAGGCCCAAATAAAAGAGCTGCATTAACAAATTGACATTCTTATGCTTAGTAAACAAAGGACTGACAAAGGGAAATCCTGATTTGTCTTAATTAGTACATACTGTGATGACTATTAAAATATTAACAATACATGCTAATGCTTAATTTTAACACAAAGGTCCAAAATGATGAATGTAATTGATTATTTTAAATGAAAGTGATTTTTTGTAATTAATTGCATGTGATACAATTAATAGTAGTTATTCTTTCTAATATCTTCTTCGCTGACATAATTGTAGGATGTATGCTGCTTAGGCCTATGAAGTAACAGCTGGAGTTTGGGGCAGAAGTGAAATAGGTATAAATTTCAAAGCATCATAACTGTACTGTCATTAGTTATTTTTTATTGCTTGTACAGAGGTGAGCTGTTATATTTCTGGTTCCCTTTGTCAACAAGAAAATATTAAGGTTCTAAACACATAAGGATTTTTAACTATGTTATCAGTTATAATCCACTTTAATGTCAAATATTTCTATGTTTTAGAAACCATTCTATAGCAGAAAAGCAATAAGAGTAATCATGTCACCAGTGACCTGAGATTGAAAGTGGGATCAGGAAGCCACTGGGATTACAGAGGAAGGGAGGATCATCAAGCATTCTAAAGGCAACTTTCTTTTCCCAGTGTTTGGTGGAATTGACACTGTTATGCTGTTGGTAGATACAGAACAGACCAGATGAACATTCTGTACCAATGCAATATTTGGGTACATCAGGAAGGGTATGGAGTGGCACAGTGACATGTACATCTTCTTGCCATGGTACCAATAAAGACTTAGCTTGGAAGAATAAGAGGAAAAGCTGGATACAGTATGTTCCATTACTCCTCTGATATGTTCACCACTGACAAATGGAGGACTGAAAGCAATCTGAATTGGAAGAGCCAAATCTTGCCTGGAGACAAAACTGAATAAACTCAGATGAAATGGAGGCAGTATGGGGGTAACTTCAATGGAGAAGGGACGACAGGCCTAGCAAGACCATACATTATGCATGAATATCAGTGTAATATGCAATGCAATAAAATAATTTAAAAGTGTGACTTTTATGCTGCTTGATGCGTTTATCACCTTGACTTTCATACTGGGGAAAGAGCAGGATTGCAATGGCGCTGTGACTTGGACAGCAGTATATATGGATGGGAGGAGAGCAAGATGGTGATGGGGCATGACATACTGGGGGGTAGCATCCTGGGAACTTTGAGTACAAATTTGAAAATCTTGGCTACACCCATGCACACACACACACACACACACACACACACACACACACACACACACACACACACACACACACACACACACACACACACTCTCTCTCTCTCTCTCTCTCTCTCTCTCTCTAGACAGGTGATATGTTATCCTCCAAGACAAATAGAATTAGTATGGACTCGCACAGCACTACTGATTCTATAAAACTGCAGGAACTCCTGACTCCTTCCACTCTGAATACTCACTAGAAGATAAGTTTGTATCACTTAATGAACTCTACACCCTTCACTTCTCTCAAGCCACAATAACCAGTTTTCATAACTTTCAGGCAGACCACAAGCCATCAAGTGGCATCAGTCTTACTCGGCCTTCCTCCCAGTAACTACAGGAATACCACAGGGTTCTATACTTGGTCCTTTACTATTCAATATCTTTAGCAACTCTTTAGACAAGGCTTCCAATATTGGCATGATTATTCAATATGCAGATGACTCCACTCACTCTTATCTGCTCTGCCCCTACCCTCTTTCTATTACAAAAAATTACACAAGACTCTTTTTTTTTCCTCTACTGAAACTTGCCTGACTCGCAGCTTCTTCTCAACCCCAACAAAACAAAATTCATGTTCTTTACACCTAAAACTAACTCTGAACTTAAACAATCCTTCACCATCACCTTGAAGTAGTATCTAAAACCAAACTGTTAGATAATAACCTCAAATATAGCCACCATATACCTCATGTAATAAAAGAAAACATCAGAAACTATGGACATTATCATCATCATCATCATAAAAAACCCTTTTCCCACTTTCTACATGGGCTCAGGGTGTCTTGTTAATTGTCACTATCTGTCTTGATTCAATCCTACACTCCTGTCTGACTGTCACAGATCTTCTCACCCAATCTATCTACCTCTGTGCTGGACGCTCTCATTTCCTCTTACCTTCTTTCTGTCTGTCCCAAATCTTCTGCACCAGATTGTCTTCTGCTTTCTGTACATGTGCCCAAAGCACTGTAATCAGTTCTCTTTGATCTTTTCTGCAACTGGAGCTACTTTGTCTTCTGCTCTTACGTCCTCATTTCATTGTCTGTCTGACAGTGTGCATCCTACCACCCAACTCAGGCACTTCATTCCCATCACCTCTAGCTTCCTCATCTGCTCTGCATTTACTGTCCACATTTCTGTACCATACAGTAGTACTGTTTGCAATACCATTTTGTACACTTTACTTTTCAGTTTCTTTAGCATTCTTCTGTCATACACTACACCTGACAATCTATGCCAATTGACTGCAGCTCTTCTGATTCTAGGTTTGACCTCTTCTTTCAGACTTCCCTTCTCCTCCCAGACACTTGAAGCTATTAAACGGTACCACTATCTTTCCTTCTTGCTGTCATCACCACTGTCTTATCTATACTTAGTTTCATCCCATGTGCCTTCAGTTTTGCATTGCATTCCACTATAATTTGCTGAAGTTCTTGACCTATTTCCAAGGTCCCTGCCGGAGCCTGGAGTAGGCCGGGTCCTCAACTCACTTATCACTGATAACTACCTATGCCCATTTGGCGACATTAGCCAACATATCATCGGGTGGTGCAGTCTGTCATCTGTGTTCTCCCATCTTGAGGAAACTGCACACAAGAGTAGATGCCCAAAATAGTTGATTTATATAACTCTTCTTCCTGTAGGGCACCACATAGAGCCTGTGCTTCTGCCTACAGCTCCATTCATTGGTGAGTTTGAGATGGAAACACTCATCATGTTTTTTGGAGTTGGGAGAAACTCCCAGAGACACAGGAAGAACATAACACAAGAAAATAAATTAGCAACTACTTCCCTTCTACTCTCACTGCTATATGCTATATAACCTTAAATCTAACCTATTACCAAATCTAACTTCATGCTATAAGAGAAATGAAATATTTGCCATTAGCTTTCTTTCCTGTTCTCATCATTGTGATGTAGTAAAAAAAGTGAAATGGCTAGAACTATTAAATTACTCAAACTTTTTCCAAGTAATCACAGTTAATACCCTACTATATCACAGCCTAACAGCTGTCTAGGAACACTTTATCAAATTACACACCAATAAGACCACTAAATTCCACTTCCCAATCACTCCTTCTAACTCCCAAATCTAATAACTCAGCAGTATATTCACTCCATTCTATGTCTGAAAATTATAGAATGCAGTCTTTCCATATTCAAAGCTTACCTCAAATCTGGCTAGTTTTAAAATTCCTAAAGAACAACTCTCTCAAACTTGGCTCTGTTCCTGTCATCACTAACGTAAGTACAATTTGTCTGTCTCTACACCCACCCCACTATCTTCCTTTCAACTTCTATTTTTTCATATTTTCTTTCAGACTCTGTGTCTCCATAACACATACCTAATAGTCAATTATCTATCATCCACATAACAGACCAAGACACTTTCCTCCAAAAAAAGGAAGCCAATCTGGTGGTCCCCTGATCATAAACAAACTCTACAACAGAAGGAAGAAGCTGTTGTAAAAAAGAGTAAAATCCCCTGATTGCAGGAACTCCCTGGTAACCCTCAGTAAGAAGCTGAGATCCATCATAAAATCCTCCAAAGCTAGCTATGAAAATAACATTGCCACTGATTCTAAAGACAACCACAAAGCATTCTACAGCTATGTCAAGAATATCAATGGCAACACTCAGATCTGCTCAGAGCTACAGAACAACAGCACTAGATATACAGAACCAACTGATATTGCTAACATCCTGGTGGATGGGTTCAGTGCAAACTTTACCCCCCACCCCCAAAGGGCATAACCCTGTAATCACAGATGCACAAGTTAAGGCGCACTCTCCAAAGCCAAAAACACAGCATCCATGGGACCAGACAACATCCCAAGCTGCGTTCTGCGCGAACTACAGAACGAACTGGCACCCCGTCTAAGTACCATGTTCAAGTCATAGCCTCACTTCAGGCTTCATGCCTATTGAATGGCACACAGTGATGGTTATCCCACTCCACAATGAGGGCACCACCATGGACCCCAGGAACTACCACCCCATTAGCCTGATGAGCCTGATCTGCAAGGCCATGGAATGTATCATCATGGAACTTATAAACAAAGACATAGGTAACCTGCAAATGCTGGACCCCATTCAATTCAAATTTGTAAAAGGAAGATCATGTCTTCCAAACCTGATTGACTTCTTTGAAGCAGTCACCAGAGCCTTGGACGAGGGTAAGGTGGTGCACACAGCCTATCTTGACCTCACTCTGTAATTATAGATAAACTCACTAGACTGGGCATAAATCCCTATGTCAGAAGATGGGTGGCCAACTGGCTCACTGATAGAACCCACACAGTGAAAGTAGCTGACTCCAAATCCAACTTCAAACCAGTGACAAGCAGAGTACCACAGGGTTCAGTCCTGGGTCCTCTCCTGTTTGGAATCTATTTCTCGGACATCCAGGCTAATACAGCAGGTCTTTGGCTAACAAAGTTTGCATGTGAATGCAAACTGGGAGCCATAATAGTATCGCCTAAAGATGTGGACATTCTACAAAAGGGTCACACTGAGACTGATGCTTGGTGTCAAAGTCATGGCCTCAAGCTCAATGCCAAAAAGTGTATTGTCATCCCCTTTGGGAAAAACACTGTACCCATGAACTACCACATAGGCGGTAGTCTACTTAACACCAAAAGTGTGATGAGACCTTGGGACACAGGTGGATACTAGTCTCTCCTTTGATAATCACATCGCCACAGTAGTCAGGAAATCCTTCTAAGTGGTACACCTCATCACTAAACGATTCTCCTCCAGAAAAAAAGAGGTCATTGTTCCTCTCTACTCATCCCTCATTAGGCCATCATAGAGTACAACGCCCCATTTGGCATGTACCTCGCAAGACATCTACAACAACTATAAAGGCCACAGAAATACCTCACTAAGAGGATTATCAGCCTCAAACAGATGTCATACGCAGATCTCCTCAAAAAATTTCAGCTCTACTCTGTCGCCTATCGTCTTCTCACAGGCGACCTCTGCCTAACATACAAAGTCATGTCAAACCCAGTTCTGTTGGACATGCTACACTTAAAGAAACCCCAATTTCTCCGTGCCACACATTCCAGGGACCTAAACCTTGCTACCACAATAAACAGAACATGCTGGAGGGATAGATTCCTGTCCCAGAGACTTCCCATACTCTGGAACAGACTACCCATTCACATCAAGCAGAGCCCTTCATTAGCCCTCTTTAAGAGGAATCTGGATGATTGGATGGGAAATAGGAAATTCATCCCAGGGATCACCTCTGTGGCTCTGCTCGACAGAGGTGCAGGAAAATATCCTTCTTGGGTGGCAAAAGCCAGGGAACCTTTTGGCTAGGCTTATATAGTCCCTAGGGCCGATAGCCTAGTTACCTACCTATGAACCTATAGATATATATATATATATATATATATATATATATATATATATATATATATATATATATATATACACATATACTTTCATACCTTTTTCCATCTGTCTTTAATGTTACCCATTCTAATAGCACTATCTTTTCTTTACCATCTTTTCTTAATAGACTGTATAAAAATCTCTCTATTCAATGTTTTAAATCCGTCACTGCATTTAATGCAGAAGTAATTGCTTGTTTTTCTTCTTATCTGTAAATACCCTTGTGTTGTTTTTATCAAATCCAACATGTTTATATATTGTTCTTTGTATTTATAAGTAAATCTACAAATAGTTGTAAATTTCTAAATTGTATCTGTGTGCTGGAACTTTTATCCATGGGCCTCCACTAAAAAGGGGTATGTTTGACATCCCAGTAAACAAATGCTATAAAAATAAAATTATTAGCATGTTTATATTCATTTTTTTTGGTGCCTGCTGTGAATGTCATGGTGTTGTGGCTTGCTGTTTGCCAACCATCAGGCCTTTTCACAAACACCTGACCCATTCATTCCTCACTGGATGACAACTGTACCCAGCCCACTCATTCCCTGTGAGGTGAGAGCCATCATACTGGCAGCCCTTAGTCCACTCCCCCAAGCTTCTAACCCCCGTGGCAACTCCCTTGAGCTGCACAATGCTGCTTACTTCAGGGGTGTGCATATGTCTCCACACTCGTGCCTTTTCCCAGGCTGCTTTTGCACAATGCACTTGTTTGGCAGTATGTGCTAAGCACACTCAGGGTCTCTCTGGATGTTACTCCAGTGGTGAGCCAGAGTCACCTCTCTCCCCCAGTATTAGTGAGTGGACAGTGGACATTCACTTCCATCATTGTCATGCTGTCCCTTTTATTGTTCATGCCATGAGCTAAACACAGCTTGTCTGGGTCACAGGGCTTCATTCTCAAGACTTGCATGAGTACATGATATCTCTCTTACTGGTAGCTGGTGTTTGAAACCATTATAAGGTGTTTGCTCCTTTAACATATTCACAAAGTCTTGCTTATCAGTTACTCCCTCTTGTGTTTTTGATGACAGTCACACAGTATACAGAGCAACTACCACACGTCAAGAGATTGTACATCTCCTGCTGGAAGACCGAAGTGTGTAGTGCAGTATATGATAATCCTGTGTAACGAAAAATAGTGCTTTATAATGGACATTAAATGTTATTTGATTGTGATGGAATGTCTGACCAATTTTGAGGTTTTCATAATTTTAAAGAAATGTGCATACTTTTTTAATGCAACTTAAATGAGTGGTAGTGAGTAACAGCCCACTGTTGATAGCTGTAAATACTGTTTGACACAGTTTAGTTACATTTATGATTCATTGTGTACAAGAAATATTGATAAGTTGTCACAGAGGAATGAAATGTTATTTTTATTTTTACTTATTTATGTATTTGTTAACCTTCAAGTAACATACTAGGCATAAGCCTCTTTGGGAGTGACTTAGGAGCACTGTCTGGTTAAGTGACTTACTGAGAGTTGTGCTGTAAAAAGATGGAGGTTGAGGGAATTCAACTTTGGACTCCAGAATGAATCTCATTAACATCTCATAGCCTTAATTCTCCTGTTTATATAAACCTTTAATTATATAGAGAGCTGTTTTTGTCAGTTGTGTGCAGAAGCATGTGCCTTGCTTGACAGTTACATATCTGGCATAATGGGGGCGGGTGCCTCTCCCCATACTATAACGATTTCCAGGGATTTGATGTCTAGCTCTTGTACCATGGAGGAGAATTGCTGACTGTGTTTAACAAGTATGTATTGAATGACATTAATGTAGATGCAAGAGTATAATATTATAACAATACATTTTCTGGTACTGAGAAAGCAGCCATGCAACAGTGGCTGCTTCAACATGATCATAACTTTCCTTTATCTGTAAAGTGTTTATTTTAATGATAATAGTATACTGCATTAATAGTGTACAAGTTATGGCTATAGGCTATTAATGGTGTACAAGTCATGGCTGCACACTGTTAGTGTGTGATGTAATTTTATGTTGAGACAGTTAAGGAACTGCACTGTTTAATCTAATTCTGGTTTAAGTAGCAAGCAAGACAGTTCACCTAATATAATTGACATTTAGAAGTGCAAACAGTAATCAATAACTAATTTTCTATGCAAACTAATAATTCTGAGATGGAAGGTAGGCAGGAATTGAGCAATTTATGTAACCCTGGGCTGAAAAATAGTTGTAATAAAGAAATAAAATGTATAAATGTGTGTAAATGGAAGAAATATGGTTTGTTTTCATTTAATGTCTGTGTGTCTGTGTCTTAAGTGATAATTTAATAAATGTGTTTACAAAATAATTCTGAGACTGAGAAATCTCAAGAGAACTCACTTTTCTATTGAGATACAGCAATTGTGCAGTTAATATGTATAAGTTGCATGGTGTGGGGGTGGGGTGCAGGATTGGCAAAATCCTCTTGCAGAAAAAAACTGTTTTAGATTTTGTAATGAGTTTTAGTTTTTGCTGTTGGAGTTTAGACTCCACGCTTACACTTTCAGATCAGTTGTCGGCTATTGTGAAGTCCTCATGTTTTCACTTGTGAAACATCTCAAGGATTATGCACCTAATATCTCAAGCTGATCTTCATGCTGTTTGTTTACATGATGATCTCCTCAAGGTTGAATTACTGCAGTGCCCTTTACCTGCGACTTCCCAACACTGAGTTGGAGCATCTACAGGAAGTGCAGAACTCAGATGCTGGCCTACTTACTGGTACATCTCACTACCAGCATATTACTATTACACCTTATCATAACAGTCTGCTTTGGCTTCCTGTGCTGTCCAGGATCATCAATAAAGTCCTGTATTAGTGTATGTGCCTGTCCATGACATGGGTTCCTGTTACCTGAAGGACCTTATTGTGCCCTTCTGCCTACCTGGGTCTTGTGCTCAGCCTCTCTGGGGGGGGGGGTGTTGGCAGTTCTGCAGGTGTATCTGGCAACATCTGGATACCATTCATTTTCTTACTGGGCACATCACCTCTGGAATTTGCTACTGAGGTGCATCTGAGAATGCCTGTCACTGGCCACCTTCAGGATGGCACTTAAAATATATCTTTTTGATAGGGCATCTGACAGGGTAGGGTGAATAGGCTTAATGACTAATTATGCTTTGAATCCATTACCAAATCATTATCTGCTACTTGTTATTTTTAGTTCTTTGTATTTATATGGATTGCTCATTTATTTATTGTTTTAAAACAGCTTTATTGAAAACATTAATATAATGAACAGATCTTTTGAAAGTAATTGAATAAGTTAAATTTTTAAAATACAATATTTAAAAAAGAAAAAATATAATACAATAACTATAATAGCACAGTAAACTATGTACTTGTTCACTATATATCGAATCACAGGATCAATTAATTTTAGTTTGGCAGAAGAAAATGAAAACATAGAATAAAATATTTAAAAAAAGAAAAGATTACTGCATTAATCATTTATCCAGTTCTTTAACCAATAATTCATGTACATTTTCCCATTTGTAATATAAGTTTATATTCCTTGTAGATTTCGATTTGATAGTTAACATTTCTAACTTAGATATTTCTAAGAGAAGACCTTTAAACTCTTTAAATGAGGGAACTGATGAGAAATTCCAATTTCTTGTAATTACTTTCCTGGCAATGGAAAGTATAGACCAGAGTAAAGAATATATTTTTTTATTTATACAGTCTGGGACAGATGTATTGAATAATACAAGTGACTTTGTAAGCATAAAATTGTCTGTAACATTGCCTGTAAAAAAGTGTTAACTTCCTCCCAAAATTTCTTTAATAATACACAGTCATAAAATATATGATTCCAATCAGCATTTGTTACTGTGTTACATCTCCAGCAAACAACATCTTGTTTAGTTATCTTACTAATTTTCTGAGGTGTAATGAAAGATTTATGTAAAAATCTCCTTGTGAAGATTCTCCATTTAATGGAGGAAGTGGTTTTGCTGGCTGACTGAAGGAAATTAACTTTGTCTTTTTCTGAGGGAGTAAAACTATGGATAGCTGCAAATGAATTCCAATAGTTATCTGAATATACATCTAGATCTTGTTTAATTGCTTTATAAATATATGATATACTATTTTTAACTGATGAAGTATTATAAGTGTATAAAATCAAATATTGGATATGTTTCGGTATTGAATTTTTAGCATTTGAAGGGATTAAAATTAGCTTATCTAGAATATATTTTCTAAACCCTTGCAAATCTGACCAAATTAGAGAGTTAAGGTTATATTAATCTATAAGAGCATTAATAGATTTTACCTCATTTTTATTTAACATTTGATGCCAAAACCTCAATTGTTTTTGTTTAAATAACATTTTAGAATGATCTGCAGATAGAATTATACCTTGTGTATAGGCAATAGGGAAGATGAGGAACATCCAATTTTCAAAGATTCTAAACCTAAATATAAAGTTTTTAGAATTAAAGTTGTATAAGTAGATTTACGCATTTGAATAGAATAATTGGAAAAATACTCTCTCATATTCCATATAAATGAATTATTTATTAACTGTGGTAGATGTTTGTTATTTTAATTTTTGATATTTTGGGATAAATTTAACATAATTTCCTTCCATTTTGCAAAATACTCTCCATCTATTAGATAAACAATTGTTTTAATAACTGAGGAAACTGAATAAAGTTCTAGATTTGGTAAATATATACCTCCATTTTCCCAGCTATACATATGATAGGACAATGCAATTCTAGGCTTTATCAGATGCCATAAAAATTCATAATCAGTGTGTTAATTTTTTTAATAAAAGAGCCTGTATGGGGAAATAGAGATAGATTGTATTATGTATATCTTTGGAAGCAAGATCATCTTTATAATGGAAAGTTTTTCATCCATTGTAAATAAAATCTTGTTCCACTTACTAATTAGAGTCTCTATGGTAGTTATATATTTACTTTAATTTAGGTGTAATATGTCTTTAATATTGGTTGCTATAATTATACCTAAATATGTTATTTGTTGGGACTGAGGTATATATTTTTATATCGGTCTTCTATATTGTAACTTTGAAACCAATTAGAAGAATCCATGTTTTAGAATTATTAAAATTAAGACCCGAACTTTTTTGAAATATATCCATATTTATAAACATTTCTTGTAAGGTAGGGTTTGTACCACCAAAAGTGATTAATACATCATCAGCAAACATTTGGATTTTTGATGTTTCATTACAATTTAACCTATATTCTTGTATATTATTGTTATCCCTTATTAAGTTAGCCCAAAGTTCCATAATTAATGTGAATAAAAGTAGAGATGGAGGGCAGCCTTGTCTGGTTCTTTTTACAATAGGTATATTCTGGGATATACTTGTACATATTTTTATGTAGGCTTGACTTTCATTATATAATTGAGTTATAAGGTTAATAAAGCTATTAGAAAAGTTTAAGTCCATCAGTAAGATAAAATATAATTCCAATTAACTGAGTTAAAGGCCAGTTAATATCTAAACTAACAAGAGTCAAATTATTCTTTAAGGCTTTTACTGATTCATTAAAGTTATTGTTCTTTTGATGTTATCATAAGTTCTATTAATTATAAAACTTGTTTGATCCATATCTACCAGGGATGGTAAAAAAATTGTTAAATCTATCAGCATAAATAGACATGAACATTTTATAGTCTGTATTTAATAACGAAATGGGCATATATGAAGCACATTTTACAGGATCTTTATCAGACTTTAGTATGGGGGAAATAAATGTATATTTCCAAGAGGTAGGTATAATATTATTTTGAACTTATTGAATACTGTATGTAGTAGAGTTAATGCCTTAGCAGGCAAAAATCTTATAGATTTCAGAAATGATACCATCGTTACCAGGAGCTTTATTTTGCTTAAGTTTGGTTATCTGATCTTTTACTTCTTTAAAAGATATTTGTTTATCTATTAATTTTATTTGTGCTTCAGATAGTCTCTTCTTTATATTATTATGTATAAAAGATTGAATATCTTTTGTACTATTAATGTTATCATTGGGTTGGTTTAATTTTAAAAAAATTCACTAAACTCACTTAATGTATTTGATAAATCAGATACTATTTTTTTGGAGAATAGATTTCTTTAATATGGTGAAGTTTATTTAATCTTTTAGTTTTGTTAGCTATTATATTCATGGATCTAGGATTTACAGAAAAAGTTATGTTTATATTTTTCAAGATTTATCATAACTTTATGGTTTAAAATTTCCATGTATTTATTGTTTAAGGTATATAACTTTGTTTGTATATCTTGAAGGTATTTATCCCATGAAATTCTTTTCTTTTTATACCAATCAATAATTTTACCATATAGGTAGGCTTTTAGAGCATCCCAAATGTATATTTCTGAAGTCCCCTGTGTACTATTAAGTTCAATAAAATTGTGTACTTCTGTAGTAAAGAAATCAATAAAATCTTTGAGTTTAATTATATAGGCTGGTATCCTTTTAATTTGAACATTAAATGTGGAGTTTAGTATGAAATCAAATGTTATGGAATTATGGTCCGAAAGGGGACAAGAAATCACTTTTGAGTTTGATAAGAAATCGGTTAACTTATTGGAAATTAATACCCTATCTATTCTTGAATATGAATTATGCCTATGTGAGTAGAATGTATAGAACAGTGACTTAGGGTCAGAAAAGTTATTATCTTTCATCATATATGAATCTGAGAATTCATTCAATAATTTAGCTATAGTTGGAATTTTCCTTTTACCACTGGTAATAGAGTCTTTTATGTCAGAAATACAGTTAAAATCCCCAGCAAGAATAATAACTACCCTTAGAAAACTGAACTATATGTTCTATATGTTGTTTCACTGTTGTAGGTCCAATGCCAGGAATCCAATACATATTTATTAAATGTCAAAATTTCTTATTAAATTCTATAATAACTGAAGATAACATCCCCTTGTTATCTTTGTAGGTGTCAATTATTTTAGGCAAAGGTAATGTATTTTTCCATAGTATGGCCACCCCCCTTTTTTGTGTATGTTCTGATCTAATCAAAAGTTTGTAAGATTTTGATTCCAATTTTGTGACATCTTCAGTTAGTAAATGAGTTTCTTGAAGAAATATTAACTGAGTATTATGCAATTTAAGATATTTGTTCAAAGATCTTCTCTTATTAGGATTATTTAACCCATTGATGTTTAATGGTATAGACTTTAATGATGTCATGAAACGTTAATGTTCTGAATATCTGTTGTTGAATAACACTCCTTTTTTCCCATTTTTTTATACGTGAATAGAAATTGACTATTAGGAATACTATTATAATTTATACATAAAACATGAAAAACATTTATCCAATGAAATGTGTTTATATCAAATTCAATTTTGTAAGATTTGGTGAACATCATAATAACTATTAACAGAAACTTATAAAATTCATTAATAACATAGACTCTTTCAAACCCCCACGAGTTAAAAACTCCTAATTTAAGTGACATCTGTCACCCAAATTGACCATCAGGCTAGCAACAACATTCATCTCTTCACTGTCTAAATATATATGTTGTTGCATAATTTCACAAACATCCACTAGAATTGTATGTACCAATTCAAGAAACAAATTAAAGTAAATCAAATGTAATGGTTTCATTTTAACTTTTGTCATATAAATTCAACATATCATAAATGCCAGACATGTACTATATCATAATGCAAAAATCATAACTAATTTACATGTAATGGACTGTTGTAATAATCAGTAAGTGGACTAATCCCCTGTCTCTTTATGTATTGTGCCAATATATAACAACACTATTTCCCCCATCTCCATGTATCTTTAAGACCTTTAGTAATCTGAAAAAACATCTAGATTCATCAGAATATATCAAAATACTAGTTTATATGGTAAACATCTGCATCTGAGACTGTACTGTATGTAGCAAACTATAGACATATATAATATTTTATGTTTTAGTCATTATTTATTTATTTTCTACCTGTAATAGAATTATATTTATTTCTGATTTTTGTGTCTTGTAAAAGAATATTAACTTCTGCTTAGGTGTCATAAAAAGCTTTGTATATATTAATTTCCTTTCTTTTTCCTTTCTTCTTTCATAAATACTTTAATGGTGCTACTATATATGCCTTATGTTTGTTGTACTAATCAAAAGAGATTTAAATTACATAAAATAGAATTATAAATAAAAGTGTGGAAACATAGGGGTATAAATGTATCAAAAATGCTCTGCTTATACACTCTCAAAAATGCTTTTAATATAACAATTATATTATACTGGTTTGGGGGCGGCCACGGTGGTGCAGCAGTTAGTGTTGCTGCCTCACAGCAAGAGGTTTTCCGGTTCGATTCTCGGCTGGGGTGCCTTCTGTGCAGAGTCTGCATGTCCATGTGGCCTCTGGGTGCTCCGGTTTCCTCCCACATCCCAAAGACATGCTGTAGGTGGATTGGACACTCTAAATTGGCCCTAGGTATGAGTGTGTGCATGTGTGTGCCTTCTGTGGAAGGTTGGGTGCCGGGCTGGCAACTTGACACCATAAAACTCCACTGCCAATCATAAGCAGACAGGTGATCCGCTGTGGCGACCACTAACTGGGAAAAAGCCGAAAGAAGAAGAAGAAGATTATACTGGTTACTTAGCTGCAGTTCATTCATTTGACCTGTAGATGACATCAGAGAGTCTTGCTTTCTGTTGAGGCAGTCACAGTACAAACAGGCAGCAGAGTCATTCAGCAGTTCAGATGCATGAGATCAAGGAGTGAAAACTTTTGCAGCTATTTTCTTCTTCCATTTTTTTTTTAAATTTTTGTAAGCCACAGACTATCCTGCGGCAAGACCAAGAAACACAAAGCAGATAAAACAAAAAGGCAACAGAGGGGGAAAAAGCCAACATGAAACACCGCAAAGCCGAGAAACTCCATCTCTTAAACCCAGCAAACCACTAGACCACCACGGACACACCAATCCACACCAAACCCTTCATTTTAACAACACTACTATGTATACTATATGCTTGTCATACCAATCAATATAAAACTTACACAAACACAATAGAATTATGAATACAAGTGTACAAAATGTAAGGGTTTAAGTGTGCGAAAAGTGCTTTGATTATGGACATTCATAAATGTTTAAATATAGCAGACATATCAAATATGTTATTTAGATGCAGTTTTTCAACCAAGCTGTAGATGTCATTAGAAACAGTCTATTCTAACTATTATTCAGCTTTTATGAAGCTTCTCAGCACAAGGTTCAGACTAAAAATGTTTCCATGGAAACAACAATTTTTTCTTGCTCTCCATTGTAGCAGCTGAAATGCGAGGACAAACAAGGTTGTTTAACAGCTCAGATGCCCGAGCTTGTGGAGGGAAAACATTTACAGCTTTTCACTGAGAAAACTGTTAATTAGCTCATGGGAAAACTGGGAAACATAAAACAAACAATAAGAGAGACATAAGGGAGGAAGAAAAGTAATATAAAATGTTAAAGGACCAACAAACTCCATCTCCCAAACCCAGTAAACCACTAGACCACCACAAATATATCATTCTATACAAAATCCTTCATTCCTTCACCACCACCAACAGTAAAAGGGAAAATAGAAGGAAAAACAAAAGAAATAAATTAAAATCTCGCCATAAATATTTACATTTCTAAAATAAATATCGAATGAATTACTTCAAAACATATCAGGTCACTGAAAGGAAGAAAAGATAACCTTTTCATATGTCTATTACCAGAAATAACACCACATTCCAACAGCAGAACAGGAGATGGGAAACATAATTATTAAAGCAACAATATGGCAACAATACCAGTGAAGAGTCTGTCTTCACAGAGAGGCAGGGAAATAAAACAGCAAACAGTTAAAAACAAATGAAATAGATTCTATTGTAACAAAGACTCTCATTTTCTCATCTATATGTCTCCGTATCTACTATAGTTCCCCAAAATACCATAAATTTCTGTCCCAAACATATGGAGCATTTATTATAACAGACAACAACCACTATATAAAGATAATAAATAAATGAATAAATAAATAGTTTTTACTTGTTATAGAAATTGAACTAGAATAAACTAAAGTTAATAATAACAAACTATAAAATACCATTAAGTACCATAAAAAAACTTTAAACAACAAAGACACAAAGACTCACCTGTTGAAGTATTTCCACTTCCCCAACTTCTGGGTTAGTTTTTAAGACTTGGGTAAAAAAAGACCACAGTAAAATAGCTTAGTAAGTCATTTATTTTTGAGCTTCTTTCTTATGTTCAGAGATCTTCCAGGAATTATCAGCATTTCTTTTAAGGCTGGCATTTGCTCACTTCATATCCTCTATTTTATCAAGCAGTTTTCTTGTTTTGACAAAGGTAATGGCAGAATCTATGTCACCAAATATTTTTGGACCATCTAGAAGAAATATTTTTAATCTGGCAGGAAATAATAGGTGTGCCTTTATTTGGGCTTTCTTTAGTTCTTTTAGCATTGGCAAAAGAAGCTTTATTTTGGTAATTACAGAAGATTAGTAATCATTATCAAAGCGTATGACATTTTCTTTATATTTGATAGGTGATTTAGCCCAAGCAGTCTTTAACACTATCTCCTTGTCATGAGAAGATAAAAACTTCACTATAACAGATTTAGTAGAATTGGATTTACAGTAGCCAAAGACCTGTGTGCTCTTTCTATCCAATATGAGAGAGCTTTAGGAAGCTGTAATACATCAGGGAGCTAAGACGTATATTACCTTATTCAACATTATCAGGCAAACCAAAAAGTCTGATATTATTTCTTCTTGATCTATTCTCTAAATAATCATTTTTTGTTTATAAAAGAGTATTTTGTTTTAAAAGAAAGTCTATATTGTGCTCACCTTCCTGAATTCTAGTGTGCATATCATTTAGTGAAGTCTCTGTACCAGTAATCTGTCTCTTTTGCTGTTTAAGGTCTTCGTGTAATACTTCCATTTGCTGGGAACATTTTTGTCTTTGAAATGATCCAGTTTCACATCCATTCTATCAATCTTTGCTGTCAGTTCTTGAATGTTAGTTAATAGTGACTGAAGTTCTTTCTTAATAGTTGTTTCTTGAAGTGTAGATTTGGAATAGCTCATCCTGTAGTCTGAAGTCCACATATTTTCACTAATACTTTTTGACAGGAAAAAATAAAAAAAATGTCAACATTTTTATATACTATCCTAAAGAAGGATTAATAGAATCCAAATATATAAAAAAAAAAACAAAAAACAAAATTAGGATAGATATACTCAAAAAATCCTGTCATAAATATTCTGTAAGGACAGAGCAGAGAGAAAGTGCTGTTACTCAGTGCTCATCTTGGCCACCCATTTATTTATTGTTGAGGTGTTTTGTGATAAAACACCTTAATAAAGTTGAAGTTGCTGTGTTACTTTTATTTCACGTTTGTGTTTACAGATATGAATGTTAAACACATGTTACACAAACTTCTTTCTGTCATGTAAGCCTTTTCACTGATCTAATAGAGGCCTTTGTGAAGCCTTGTGGATAGGTCTATATCATATAATCGAACGTTCAATGCCGCGAACCTGCATACATCAAACCAAAAACAGCGAGTGTTCACTTCAACCAATGTCAACTTCAGTAAATTTCTAAAACAGAGAATGGCATAAATTGGCCAACACTGTGACCATCAGACAAACTGCAGTATGTCAAACCCCCCAACTATATATACAAACTCTGAGATCACTATAGTGGGGAAAAGGGCAGATTTCCTGATGGCCAACTAAAGTCATTCCCTGATTTAAAAATTCACTGAAGGTTCACATTCACTGCTTTCTTTGATGAAAGGAGGTTCATTGAGTAGAACATTTGAATATATGATAACGACCCTTTGTGAGTGATACTGGTGAGACATTACTGCCTAAACATTTTCATTGAGCTCCAGAGGCTTTGGTATAACCAGCTTATCTACAGTGACTCATAGCTCAAACTATTTAAGATATTGAAGAATGTGAAGTGAAGCTGCTAGAGTGTGTATATACCGTGAATATGTAATATAGCCATTACCAGTCTAATAATATTGTACAGCACTGATATTTTAAGAATGTATATGCCCCATAATATACTGTATCCTGAGGCTAGTGCCAGTGTGTTTGTGATTACTGAAGTGTTAGCATCATTTCTACAGAGCTGACAGAATTAAAGTTACCTGTTTGACTAAAATGTGTTGGCGTACCTTGACATTTCTGACACTGCTGTTTGTAATTACTGGCTAAACAGATGCTCATCATGACAATTAGGAACTGGGGGTCAAACAAGAACTTGTCCTTGTGACAGCCTTTTTCTCCTCATTCCTAGCAGTTGGCTTAATCCTTTACACTCCATCTTTCTGCATATAAACTAATACATAATGCAGAACAGATGGATGGGTTTCACTCTTGGATTCCTACATTTAAAGTGCAAATTTTTCAATATATCAGTGCACAGCAAGTACTTTACCATATCTAACTAAACGGAGATTGCATCAAAATGGAGAAGGACTGAAAAATAGTTAAAAAAAGGCTTTATTTTTCATTACAACAAACTTCTTTTATCAAGAACCATAAGTATTACAAGTGATGGATCAACTTCCAGTTATAGAAACAGAAAGGTTGTATTAGTAGTTGTCACCTAGATAAGTCACCCTGCTCAGATACTGCCCCATGGAGTGAGGACGTTAGACAATCTTCTCTTTGTAGCAGCACTTATTCTGAGGAATCTCCTTCCATGGGATTATAACAACACTTCATCAACTGACAACCCATTTTTTATTACCTTTCACAATACAAAAAGCCATAATGAGAGGAAAGTCCTTGAAAAATAAATAACTGCAGATGCTCTACTGCAGATGATTCTACACTTTTCTCACACTTTCAAGATTTTTTAAATTTTTCTTCTTAACTATTTGATAATTTCTCTCTCACTATAAGTAACTTTCTTGACCTGTTGAAACAAGCAACAGTAGTTATTTATAAATCTGGAAACTCCAGTACCATGTCCAGTGCTTACACTACTTATATGGTTCCATTGCTCTTTATGTTTATGTAAACTATAACCCCTTCCCAGCTGCAAACAAATCTGTGTAAATGTGACCTCTTCTCTGATGACTGTCATTATTTTCTGTCAGGCTGTAATATCACAACAATGCTTGGCATTGTGACAAATGTTCTCAACATACAGTAAGCTCTCCTGCAGAAGACACTGGTGAAATTGTTACACATACCTTATTGTGTAATCTTCTCATACTTTATTGTGTTATTGGTGTGGATTACCTTTCTTCTGGGTTTTGATGTGCACGTTGCTCATTTGCTGGTGTTGATATTTCTACTTGCTTTTTTTCTTTTATCACATTACTTTGATGTGGTGGTGTCAGTTTGGTGACGTGAATCCTTGTGGGTCCACTGTTCCTTCTCTGTTTTGCTTATTGCCTGTTTTTAAAAAACTGGATGTTGGATATCAGAGAGCTGACTGAATTGCAGAGGAATGCAGAAAGACTGAATACATTTTTGTACTGCTGTACTACAGGGTTAATTGCAGAAAAATAAGAGAGAAATGCAGGGCTGCTTAAATAACCAGTTACACTGGAACACTGAAATGATGTAATACCATTTACTGAAATAATGTAATACCATTTATTGGAACAAAACAGGTTTTAGATGCAGTTATTGAAGCATTTTGGAGTAACATGAGTCCTTCATTTGAAGCTAAAACTTTCGTAGGAGAATGGTGATACAACAGATTACTAACCTGAAGTAAGGACAGAGATATTAGGTAAGCAGAAGCCAGATATGGCAGTGGGTGGGGAGCAACAGCAGTACGTCTGCATATAGTTCAAAGTAGCACACATAGCAACTCAGATGGTAGTATAGCAATAACCCATGGCTGGGTGTGGGTAATGCTGGATTTACCCACGGTTGGCGTGGTTTGGTCCCGAGGAAAACAAAGCCAACCATGGGTAAATCCAGCATTACCCACACCCAGAAGTGGGTTATTGCTATTATACAATGACATTATTTAAGAAAAGAAATAATTACTTTTCTTAAATAATGGCATTGTATAATGCCTCTTTACTGCCCTTCCGCAGCTGTCTGGTATTCTGCGGCAGTTCTGATGTACTGCGTGCCTGTGCAGTACATCAGAGCTGTGGGCAAAAGCAACGGAGAACGCAAGATCTCCGTTGCTTTTTTTTACTGTTTCGCTATGTTAAATGGGTTTAACATAGCGAGACAGCTTTAAAATAAGCAACAGAGATCTCCATTGCTTATTGTAAAGCTGTCTCGCTATGTTAAACCCATTTAACATAGCGAAACAGTAAAAAGCAACGGAGATCTTGCGATCTTCGTTGCTTTTTTTAAAAAAAGCTGTCTCGCTATGTTAAATGGGTTTAACATAGAGAGACAGCTTTAAAATAAGCAACGGATATCTCCGTTGCTTATTTTAAAGCTGTCTCGCTATGTTAAACCCATTTAATATAGCGAGACAGCTTTAAAAGCAACGGAGATCGCCAGATCTCCGTTGCTTTTTACACACTGTGTCGCTATGTTAAAGAAGTTTAACATAGCGAGACAGCTTTAAAAAAAGCAACGGAGATCTCTGTTGCTTTTTTTAAACCTGTGTCGCTATGTTAAACTCTTTTAACATAGCGAGGCAGTGTTTTATACTAACGGAAAAAGTCCGGGCGACCGGACCTTTTTCCGTTAGTATATTGAGGGATTTACAACGGGCACGCTGGTTGGACTGGCCAATCAGCGTGCACGTTTTAGGGGAGGAATTGTATAATAGCAAATAAGGCACACTTGTTCTGTTTATATTCTACCCATTTAGTAAGCTGTAGATTACATTTAAGTTATGACTTATTTTTCCCTTCTCCCACAACAATTCATTCACATTTTCTTTATGGATTATTAACGTTTCTCATTGCTTTTGAGCCTTTTTCCTCTTCTTAAAGGTGGTTCTAATCATTTAGTACCTCTTATGTGAAAAAATACTGCCTTGCATTACCCTTGAGCTTCTGTATTGTATCTTGAGATGTCCTGTCTTATTCTTCTGTATCTCATTTTTGAAAAATAAGAAACTTGAACTCTATGGATCCCCTTGAAGTTTTTCTAAGTTTCTCCCATGTCCATGCTCTCTGCCTCCTTTTTTGAGATTATATACCTTAACCTTTTCTTGTCTAGTCTCCCTTTGTATGCCTTCTAGAACAGGCTATGCTAAATTTTTGTTACTCTCCTTTGAACTGTGTTTGTCCTGTGTCCTTGCAAATATGAGCTCTCACAACAGCAAAGTGTGTCCTAAAGAGAGGGTAATGGCTTCTTTCTTTTTTGCAGGTTAACAGCCTGCCTGTGCACAAAGTATCTCAACAGTCTTCCTTGCTGCTTTTTAACATGGCTTGCTTAACTTATCTTATACAATAGTTTCCAGTTTGGTTTCCATCTTTGCTGCTGTTGCTGTTTCTCTTTCTCCCCAGCTGTGTACTTTCTTTCTTGCATTTTGTTTCCCCAATGCAGGATTTTGCACTGAACTAATATTGCCTTGTTTTTAAATTATTCCTCCAACATTTGTATAGCTTCTTGTGTATCAGTTGTAATGCACCTGTTTGTATTATAAAGGCAATTTTTCATTCTAGACCTCTTGTAATATAATTTGTACAGACTCTGAAGCTTAGTGGTGTTGCTACATACCACTGCACTGGTGACATCACTTTGCTGAGTAGATTTTGTTCACTGTTGTACTCTGTGTCCTGTTGTACTGTTATCTGCAGATCCCAGTGGAAGCGTAACAGGTGGGCAGTTCCCTTGTGATATAATGGCACCAGGACATTAGCAACATATATTCCCATTCATATGAGTTTGCTGGGGGAGATGAGGGTTTCTTATGGTTGGAAATGTAGAACTTTATTCTGGTGTAATGCAAAGTCCATGGAACAACAGTCAGCAGGTATAATAGAGAAGATACTGCTATGACTGGGCTGGTCAGTGACTGGTCTCTGGTGAAATAAAGTAAAAGTCTTAGATAAAAAAAGTAATTTAATTACAAAGGTAATAAGAATATTTAAACTCTCTTTCAGATTGGGCGTATTCAAGGTTGCTCCAATATTGTGGGGATTTGCGGCTCAGATGAGAAGTGCAGGATTTTGGTGTCAGAAATGGGATTCAATGCTGCTATTAATTACAAGAAAAGTATAGTGCTGGAGGACCTGAAGAAATTCTGTCCATCAGGAATAGATGTCTACTTTGACAATGTTGGTGGCGAGATAAGCGATATTGTTATAAGCCAGGTATGCTGTTGACATTTTTGCTTGATAACTACTGTTATGTTTTACTTTGCCATTACTTAGTTTAAACATAAAATACAATAATCAGTTTTAATGCCACACTCAGTTATTACACTATTTTTAGCTCCCCGATCTTTGTTGCTCTGTCAACTTTTTTTATACTGTATAGACTTAATTATCAAGTAAAAAAAATAACAAAACTTGTTTTATATTTTAAAAGTTTGTGTTAATTTTCAAGCATGTGAGTATGTCTATAAATGGATTTATATCATATTGTCAAGTTTCGGAAACTTGAAATTCATATGGTCGAGACCATAAGTTTCGAGATTCCAAAAATGTGAATGTAAAAAACAAAAAACATATATACTGTATCTACAGTATGTGTGTATACATATATATATATATATATATATATATATATATATATGTATGTGTGTGTGTGTGTGTGTGTGTTTGTAGGGGGGCAAGACCCCCTGCACCCCCTATGAGGGGGGATGCTCCCTGCTACACACCCTCCAAATTATATATACTGACTCTGAGATCACACTACAGTGGGGAAATTGCTAAATTTCCTGACCCCCACTGTACTGTGATCTACATAAAAATACTTTAACAGGAATTTACTCTTTTCCCCACTGTAGTGCAATCATGGAATTCATATATATAATTTGCAGGGGTGAGGGGTGCAGGAGTGTAGATTTTTTTTTTACATTCAAGTTTTGGAAACTTGACCATATGAATTTTGAGTTTCCAAAACTTGATAATATGACATAAACCCATATCAATATATATGTTTACTAAATGGGCTCAAAAAGCTAAATCATATGAGAGGCTAAGAGGGAGTGGAAAATATATAAACAAGTACAATAACACAAGCTGAGGCTGTATGCTGAACTATAACTGCTATACGTCCATGCTTATAAAGTGTTAAGGCTCACCCACTGGGTCTGTGCCCTGCAGGAACCTTGGATGGGCAATACTGGCTGCTCAGAATAAGCCTCAGCATTTGAGTATATACCCTGAATGTGTAACAGTCTAAAACAAGGATCTCAGACTCATGGCCCTCAGACCTCATGCAGCCCTCAAGCCCGCAGAATTACAGAGGAAATGACTACACTTCTACTTTTCTAGCTCCAGATCCTGCATTTCTTTTTTTTTTTTTTCTTGGAGCTTGTGGCCTTTGGCTTGAATTTGCTAATCCTCATACAGCATCACTGGTTATTTGAGCTTCAAACCTTTACTTTTGACATTATGGGCTATTATATGTACAGGGAGTATTGTAACAGTATTCTGTACATTACTTTCACAAAATAATAAGTTAGGAGCCCTTTTAAGAAGAGTATAAGGGGCTAACTGTGCAAGACAGTGATATCACTGTTTGTTGTGCATTGCAACAAACTAAAATTAGAAACAAACTTTTTCACTTGTAAGAAATGAAACCGAGCTTCCCCAAAACAGGTTTCCCTTATGCCCCTGCTTACATCTCAAACGGTTGAAGCCAAATCGCATTTCTCTGGAAACATGCACCCACTTAGGTATTTCTACTCACGCATACCTCTGAATAGATATGTGGTGTAGCTTCTTGATAGATAATGAGGGAAGAAATGTGTGGCGGTGGTTAGAGGATAGGGAGTCCCTCCTACACTGCAACAGCCCATGTTTGTGAGATTATTGCATGTAAGCTGTAGAACTAAACAGCATAAAATGAAGCAGGAGGACGGAGCCTAACGGAAGAAATGTGAAACATTTTCTACAGGCTGGGAACATACACGATATTTAGGTAGAGGAACTGCAGGAGGGTAAAGCATTAACAGCCTGTAAGAAAGTACATTATTCACAGCGGTGAACTGTGGAGAGCACGGTACCTGGCAACTTACTTTTTGGTGAAAAAAGTGAGATTACAGGCTCTTCCACATCCCTTGAATGTCTAACAAGGGTTGTAGCTGGGTTTAGGGCTGCAGCAGCATTTCAGCATAACAAGAACTTTCAGTGGTTTATTAAAAACAGTTTATTGCTTTAAATTTCCAAAAATGGTTAATAAATTTAGTTCATCTTCATTCATTTCACTAAGCCAAAGGATGATCTGGGACAAAACCACACAACATAAAACTAAGGGTAATTGTGGAGTAGCCTTTCACTCAGATTAGTATATCTTGGAAGGAAACTGAATTATCCAGAGGAAACCCTACTGGTAAGGGGACAACCTACAGACTTCACACTGACAGCAACTTGAGGCAAGGGCTGAACCCCATACTGGAGCTGAGAGGTAATAGCATTAACACTGTTAATTTCCATTAACACTAATGTGCCTCATTGTACAGCATGTGCTTTGAAAGCAGTTAGATTTTTTTGTATACTCCCCCCACCTGCCAATTGTTAAGCTTCCTACCTGATGTCCTTTTGTTTGCCTTTGGTGAAGGCAAGTGCTGTCCAGGGGAAGCTGTCATACCTATAGGCATCAGGTTTGCTTGTCCTCTTGTCAGCATGCAGGCTGTGAGGGCATTTCTTCTATGTGACCTAATCCCACCTTTGATGGTAAAGTGAGCACCTGCAGCACTGCAAAGACCACCTATGCCCTTTTGTTTATGCATGCATGTTTCTGTACATAGGTTTAAAACGACTACCATCTCCAGCATGGTTGGTTAAGCTCTCTTCTTATGTGCACTATCTTCTTTTGTCCTGACATGATGCCACCCTCCAGTGGAGGCTGTGTCAGTAGGGCAGTGGTGCAAGCTGGTTAAGACCACCATTCCTTCGTAGTGTGGACATTCCCATCTCCACTGCCTGCGCTATTAAGCCCGTGAGCTGCTAAATTAACTCAGTCACTTTTGCTATATTCTGAGTTTTATCCCTCTATGTCACTAACAGATACTAATCTATTTATAATACACAATGTCAGTGTTATCTCATATAACATGGTCACAAACGTAAATAATAAAACTTTGTGCCAGTGCTTGTTAAAATATAACAGGAGTTAACAATGAAGAAGCAGGAAACAGTATCTTCTTCTATACAGATCATTTTATATGTAGGGTTCAATGTCAGTTATAGGAAGAAATAGAATGATAAATGAAGCTTCCGGTAGAAACACCTAATGAGTAGCAGAAAATTGGAAAGAAAGGATTCTCAAATATACTAGAAGGAACATTTGGTTACTTCAAAAAATCCACAGTAACTCCAAAAAGTATAGAAACAATTGCATTACTACTAAAACATTAAGCAATTTCTTGTAGCAAACAATTTCTTCAAAGAAACAAATACCTATATAACTCAGTCCTAGAATGGCATTTTGGATGTTGTGGTATTACAACGCAGTTACTTTATGAGATGTTGCCAGGTTTGTACCTTACTGCTATGATCTGTACGTGCAAAACACTGTCTTGACTAACAAGGTGAGAGAATCTTGCCTAGAAGTCATAAGAAATATAAGATGTGACTGGTCACCTTATGAATGGTAGAATTGCTTCAGTTACTATACTAACAAGTAAGAGCTTTTTAAATGTACACTTCCATTACTGGATTGGATTATTATTGTTTTGAATTGTTTCCTTTTACTAGATGACGCACAAAAGTCATATAATCCTTTGTGGACAAGTCTCGCAGTACAATCGGGATGTTCCATACCATCCACCTCTGCCTCCCAGCACTGAGGCCATACTACGAGAAAAAAATATCACCAGGTAAGAATTTTGTATTAATAACTGTGTTCCTCTTGCAACTACATACTTTTTTTTTCTTAATCAGTAAACCATGTTTCTGGATAATGGCACAAACTATACATTGTAAGTGTTTCCATTTGCATTTATATTGTTTATTTTTGGAATCACACTTGTTCAAAGACATTTCTACTTGGTTGTTCAGAATCTCACTGTATTCGGTTCATAATAGGAGGCATCGGGGTTTATTGATCACCCCTAGCATTTAATAGTGTAAGCTTTTGAATAAGGGTCTCATTATGGTCTGATAGCAGGAATTTAGTAATAGTTATTGGGATCCAGGATCTTAGGAACTGGATGTGTATACTTTTCTTTGATAGTCTCCTTTGTTCTCTTCTGCTATTCCTTAACTATAGTTTTTTGGCTTTTGGATGCAGAAGCTGTGTGTTCAGATGTGCTCAAATGTGTCACACACTTTTTTTTCTGTTTGCTGCTGTTGCACTTGTTGGGGTGCCACAATGGTTAGCTCTGTTGACTCACAGCACCAGTGTCTAGAGTTCACTTTTGATTTTTATTTACTACCTGCATCTTTGTGGGCTTTCTCAGAGTAATCCAGTTCCCTCCACGGCTCCACCTGTCCCAAATGGCCCCTCTTCTTAGCTGTGACAGTACATGCTGCAAGTCCCAAATGTTTGAAAATAATCTCACAGCTGAATGGAGAATTGTGATATTTGTTGGTATATTATTTAAACGGTGCACTCCTGTAGCTTTGCCAATATACAAAGTCTGAGTTTGCCTCCTCCCTCAGTGTAGGAAGTATCCTTTAAGGTACCATAATCACAGACTTAGTATATGTACCCCAAATGTGCTGTTATCATCACACAAGTCTGAGGATCATGATTATAGCTCTTGGAATTACAAAGGGAACCCCTCCATAACACTATCAATTTTGGTACTGTAAATTCTCCATGTATACATTATATGAGCTTGATTTTGAGGCTAAATTAATGGTTAGAAATGGTGTGCAAGGGTAGTTCAGTTAGTCTTTTAATGAATGAGAAAATAAGCCCTGTCTTCCACTATTTTTACTGCTAGGCAGTCAGTCTGTTAGTCGAGTTCACTTTCTGACCTAAATGTTTCCTATACAGGACAGAATGTCTGTCTTAGTACATAGTGTCCGACAGTGCACTACCCACCTATGGTCATCGGGCGGCAGTAATACATAAGGTGCCACCCTCACAGCACAAGTAGAAAAGTAGCCTAAAGGCCAGATGATTCACCCTTTTAAAAAGCCACATCATGATTCAAGCTGATTCTTAGGCTCATCTTCAGTGAACTTTTCCTGTGTTTCAATCAGTCCTCTCAAGTGCATTCTCAGTGAGGTCTGTCTCCTCTGCCTTTTCCTTTGTTGGACCCACCAACTAGTCCCTATCCACCATTGTCGTACTGTTTGAATGTTTTTCTGGGTTTCCCACTTCACACTCTACTGGCGCATGATCAGAAATTATTCTTGAATGCATGTGTATCTGCTTGATCAAATAATTCTGTTCATGTGAGATGCATCTTCTATTTTCCAGCAGTGGTCATGCTTACCCGAGTGATAGGTAAATGTGTTCCTGTCGAGCCTTTGCAGATGCATATTTCACAGCCCTTTCACATGACAGAGTAACTGTAGGTATTTGCCTTCTGATGTAACTGCTCTAGGCCCCCTGCTTACATCCGCAGTTAGTGTGCTGCAGTCTGCTTCCATAGTAAGCCTGCCTTGGTGAAAGTTTATTATTTCATTATTATTTATTCCTGGAGGGAGGTATACATTTCCTAACATAAACCTCTTGCTTCCCCAGTTGCCCCTTAACACATTTCTTCACCCTTAAATCTTGTTTTCCTCTTTATCCAAGTATGTGCCTCTTTTAATTAATGTTTTGACACCTCTTTTCCTCCCTTCCGTTGCAGCACTAAAAACTCTTAATAATACCATCAGTGTATTAAACTATCACTTGCTATTTGGGTAAGATAGGTTTGTTGAAGCACTCCCATTCGATAATAATGTTATACCTTAAAACTATTACCAACATAGCAACACAGTTACTACTAGGAGGTGACATTCACTCCAACCCCGGCCCAGCAACAGTCTTAAATAACACACACAAGTCTCACCTTCCTTTTAAACATAAACCCACTGACTTACTAATACTCAACTTGAACATTCACAGTATTATGCACAAAATAGAAGAACTGCATTCCACTATCTCTTTATATAACCCCGACATAATGCTCATTACAGAGACATGGCTTAAGCCTCATATCAAGGATAACGCCATATCCCTACCTGGATACAATATTCAAAGGGTGGCTAGAGTACACAAAAGAGGTGGTGGCATTGCTCTGCTTTACAAAACTAACTTAAAACTCCAGCTCCTACAAAAAGAATCCCCAGACTTCAAAAATGCAGAAACTATATTTGCAAAACTCCTCTTAAACCAGCACAAGCCCATAAACTTAATCGGGATTTATATACTCCCAGGCAACAACCTGACCACCCTAGAGTCAATGCTTTACTGGGCTTCCCACTCCCTTCCCCAAAAAACTATATTGCTAGGCGATGTCAACATCGACTGGAATGCTAGCCACTCTCCAAAACCCACCAACCATATTAATCTATATAACTTCACCCAACTCATACAATCACCCACATGTATTGATAAATCTACAAAAAGGGAATCCATATTAGACTGGATCCTTGCTAACCATCCCAATACTGCCCATCAGTTCAGTACACTGCCCAACTCCCTCAGTGACCACAATCTTACTTTTATCATTAGATGCAAACTTAAATCTAATAACATCCCCTCCCTACTACAAACCCGTTCCCACAAAAATTTCCCCACAGATCACTTCTTGGAAGCCTTAAAATCCTGTAACTGGTCTCCCATGAAAATCCTCCCACTAGACAAGGCAGTTGAATACTTTAACTCCACATTTCTAAACATCCTTAACCAACTAACCCCAATTAGAACAATTAGGATCCATAGTAACCCTGCCCCCTGGCTACAGTAAACCACAAGGCCCTTACTTAAAGACAGGGATAAAGCTTGGAAAACTTGGAGCCAACACATCCACCACTACTACACAAGCCTTTCTCGAACTTTGAAATAAGGCAAAAAAAAAACAAATTAAGATTGACAAACAAAATCACTACATTTCCCTACAAAGGAAACAAAGTACCAACCCACAAACATTCTGGGCAGCAGTGAATAACATCCTCCAGCCCAGAAAAACCACTACATCCCCACCCAGTATAGAAGACTCAAACTCAGACATAGCCTCCAGTTTCAACAACTATTTTACCTCCTCTATACTTAAACCTATACAAGTTCCACCAACCTCCCACAATCTCCTAAGGCACCATCACTGCCCTAATTAACTTCACCAACACTATAAACGCATACAGGAACCAAAGCAAACTAGTCTCTGCTACCTTTCTAGACTTATCCAAAGCATTTGATATGGTTTCCCACAATAAACTCTTAACTTGTCTCTCTGAACTCAACATAGACAGCCCTACCCTGGTCTGGTTCAATAGTTACTTAAACAACCACTTTCAGTCTTTCAAATGGCTTAACTCCCTATCCTCCCCACTCCCAGTCATACTAAGCATACCTCAAGGTTCAGTTCTCAGCCCCCTTCTTTTTAACATCTTTATGAACCAACTTCACTTAGCCACCACAAAAGTTGCAATAGTATAATATGCTGATGACACAAACCTGATCTGCTCTGCAGCCAATATCCAACTTCTCCAAAAATAAAGCCCAAGAATCATTCACAGAGATAAAAAATTTGCTAAATAAATTACAATTGATATTAAACCCAAAGAAAATGCAACTTATGCTGTTCCACCCAACAAAGACTAATGACCTCATCTTCTCTATATTTTTAGCCAACAAGATCCTCATCACCCCAGTCCCTGAGGCCAAATTACTAGGACTTACAATAGATGAGCAACTAAGATACAACAAACATATATCCCTAACTATCTCCAAAGTCCACAATAAGCTAGGGACCCTCTATTGCTGCAAAAGGTACCTAACTTCCGAGTCTAGAATTGCTAAAGCCAGAATCCATCTCTTATCAACATTACTTTATGCATCCCCATTACTAACAAACCTAAATAAAACTGACCTGAACAAACGTTCCATATGCTACAACAAAACTGCCAGGTTTGCAACCAATACCAAATCATGCTCCCACCACTGCCACTCCTTACATAAATTACACTGGTTGAATTTCCCAATTTATTATGGTAACATCAACTCAACCTAGCACATCAAATACTATACTATCCTGAGAAAACCCCTGCCCTGACTGGCCTTCTAAACTTCTACAATTCAAATAGACAATTATGATCCAGTAGTAATAAAGCTCTGATCGAAAATATTCCATGTAAAAACAGCTCTGGAGAATCTCTCTTCCCTCATGAAGTTGCTAAAACCTGGAACACCCTGCCTCCTGAACTCAGATTACAAAACTGTACTTCCACTTTCAAAAAACTCCTTAAATCATACCTTCACAACAACCATCTATGTAACTGCAATGAACCTCCCTGAAGCCTCCCCCCACTGCAGGATTTTTACTTCCTTATTCTACTGGTGAATACTAATACTGTGCTCAACCAATGCTCATTGTATATATTATATATATTGCACATATGTTTTTACTAAGGAAATGCCCTGAACATATATTGTACCTATGCTTTTTCCATGAAAATGCTATGCTCACATTTTTATACTTTGACTTTGTACTTTTAACTTTTTAAACTTGTCTGTAGCATATTTGCTAACTGCTGTTATCATTTATATTTTGTAAGCTATAACTATTACCATTAATTACTCTTTATTTTGTAACCGTGTGGAGCTTTTCTCCCCAGGACTCCGCTGAAAACAGACCCTAGCTGTCCAGTCGGATTATCCTGGTAAACAAATGTTAAATAAATAAAAATAAATAATTATTATATTTGTTTTGTCTCCCTAGTATAATATATTACTCCTCTTTCCCTCCTCTACAACAGTTTTGTATTCCAAGATAACATTTTTAATGCTATTCTGCAGATAAATTTATACCCCTTTTGCCATCACCCTTTCCTTTATTTCTGCCAGTTTTATGCAAATCAGACCATCTAGACCATTATGTCATTTGTCTTGTATCACTCTGTTTCTTTTTTGTGTTTATGAGTATACAGCAACTGTTTGCGAAAACTCCATTAATATTCTCTTTTTTCCAATTCTGAACATTAGACCTATACACAGTTCCCCCTCTCCCCTTATTTCTACTTTAAATGTATAGAATTGTATCTCCTCAATGCTGCACCTTGATCAGTCTATCTCCTTCTATATGGCCCAGCTTCTTTTTCCTCAATCCCCCATCCTCACAATGATAAGTGTTTTCCTGGGTTTACAACCTTATTCTGTCTGTTGTTAAACTGACCTTTCCCCACTGTGAAATACTGATTCCCTGAGCTGTATGTCTTATTTTACTTTAACTCCTACCCCAGATCTCACTGACGTCAAAAGTATGGTATTTTATGGTCAAGTACGTTAGTAGAGCAGTTGCTGATATTTCCCAGTAATGTCTGTCTCTCCGGGGATTAAAGACAGTTCTGATACATGCATCTCCTTCTATTCTTATCTTTTGGGCCACATTAACTAACTTACTGGGTATTAATCTTGCAATGTTTCTTAGCCTCTCTGCATTTCTTAGTATCCTACGAGATATGCTTATTAATGTAATTAAAGCCTTAAGTTTCGCCATGTGACTTCACTCAGTTTTACATCTGTTTAGGACTCTCTCATACCTTAATTTTTTCCTTAAAAATAAACAATTAAGCATATTGTGATTTCTAAGAACTGATTGTGAGCTTTCAGTAGTGCCAAGTTTTCTGACCTTTTGCAAAACCTAACTATGAATGCAGATGAGATCCTGTACATGGCTTTAAGCAGGCTTGTATTTGTTCTTTCAGACTCAAGTTCTGACATTCTTGAAAAAGACATTAATAGTCTACGCACCAACGCAAGCATTAGGGAGGGTTCCCTGTTGTAAGTGCATGCACTAGAAGTGCAGTCCTCAGAACTTTAACAATTTAAGTACGAGGGGAAATATATACTATCCGAAATTGCTGAATCCTGGAGAATACCCTTTTTTCAATGTACAGCAGTCTAGGAGTTTATATAAAGGGTCAGGGGGTTGACAGGCTACAACCTGCCACATTAAGGGTGGTGGAGTTTAGTCTTTATCCCCTGCAAAAAACTCTTTGTGACAGTGACTTTCACAGTTTGTTATTTCTCTTGAATTGCTCTTAATTTTTAATAGTTTTGGGACTTGCACTGTTGAGTTTCAAACTTCCCATAGGGTACCAGCATTAGGTCTTGAAACTGAAGAGACATGAGAGAGGCTGCAAGCTCAAATGTTTAACTACAGGTGCCAAAGCCTGCCTGGTCAAATGACTTATATCCTTGATACTGCCTTAAGGGCATACCACATCCAGAATGTATTAGGAAAAAAGACTATATATTATTTTTATTGTAAAAAATATAGTGCAGTTTAAACAGATTCAAAAGTTACCTTTGTACTAATGATTGAAGGGACAGACATGTCAAGGAAGAAAACCCAGTGAAATGGAATACCCTTATGAACAGTGGCTTAACTCACTGGTGTTAGCAGCCGAACTGGAAGCCAACAGTTCCTCAGATGCACTGATTGCAGAAGCGTAAACAGTCCTTGATGTTGAATCTGAAGTGTCAGCCTTTGACTGGCTAAAGATAGTTTCATAGGAATCCTGAACTTCTTAGGCATGTCATATCTGACTGTCAAATATACTTTAATTATTTTCAACAAATGTATGAAAATTTTCTCTACAGCTCCCTATCTTCTCCTTAAAAAAACAAAGGATCTCAGACTTTAGGGATGATCCAACACAGTTGTTTTGCACTGCTGAAAATCCTCATTCAGTTACCCTGACAATTTCATCTTCTTTTAGATAAGACAGGGTTCTAGCAGTTCTGACATACTATTGTTTCTGCTTTATCTGTTTTTTTCTGAAAAATTTGGAAGCTTGCATTCTATTTTCTGGAAATAATCAATTAAAAAGACAGTAACAATTTGGATCAGACTCTTCTTTAATCAGTAATTGTGAAGGTGATGAACTTAGAGCTTGCAGAGGTGTGCTCCTAACAATGCAAGCCAAAAATACTTTTGATCTGATGTATCTATCCAATTTCTTTAGCATATTTTTACTGTCTTCATCATTCATTTTACTTGCCCATTTAATTGCGGATTCTTGGACTTGCAGAGACAATCTAAAATTTATAGGCTGTCAAAAAGTACTCTTACTTTTGACAAATTTTGCACAATTGTCTGGCATCCTCTTGTACTCAGGGCTTTATCTGTCTACACCACCAGGCTATCAAGTTAATAAGTTTATTTTTCTAGCTTACAGCCTACTGGCTTTCAGGAAGCTTAAGTGCTGTGACTCCATGTTGATATTTTCTATTTTTCATTCACCTGTATGTATTGTTTGTCCAAGAAGACTCGAGAAGCAGGACAGATATAGAAACATGGATTATTTAGTCCCACTTGGCTTTGTAGCTTCAAAATCGAATTAAAAATACTTTAGTCATTTACTAGTAACAGAGGTTCAGTCCATGCAGCCCCTCCAGGGAACAGGCTATCTTTTTGGCACAAGAAAAGTCCAAGGCTGCATGCTTCCCTCAGGCCCACCTTACAGCTCTAAACATAGGTACATCCACAGGTAGCCTCAACTGGGCTGTCACTCAATTATTCCAAATTCTTCCTTCAGTGCAGAGCCAACTTGTTGATCTGCAGCTTATAAGCAGCCTCCTTTTTAACTGACTATTAAGGCTGTTTATCTAGCTAATTGATATGAGAATATTTTATTTATTTACTTATTTTTACTTTTTCAATGATGACCAGGTTAATCCCACTAGGCAAGTAGCCTGTTCTCAGGGGAGACCCAAGGTGGTATTTATACTACTAGAAAAAAATTGGCCAGGGCATTTTGCAAACCAGTATTGCACTTGAGTAAACCTTCTTTACTACAAATTGTCTTCTGCCTATTTATCTGGAGTTCCCATCAGCTTGGTGTCCTTGCCACACTCTGACAGACTTGGAGCATAGTTGTGTAGAATATTATTTAGTACTAGACAAGCAGATGGATTCTGGATAATTTTATAGGTGCTAAGAAGCTATGTATATGTTAGTTGATAAGGTAGTTCTAATCAATTTAGTCTTTTTAGTGCTATACAGTGGTGGGTTCTGAATGGGGTATTTGTTGCAAATTTAGCAACTTTGTTATAGAATTCTTCAAGTTTTGATTTTTGTGATGCCTAAAGGTTAGTAAGGATATGAGCACCATAAAGAAGAGCGGGGAGGAGATGAGTAATAGCAAGTGTAGTTTTAGTTGTCAGAAAGTTTTTGGCTCTGTAAAGCATCCCTAGTTTTTGATGAGTTTTTCTTAAGCAATTTTCTATATGCAGATCAAATTTAAAATTATTATCCACTACCATCCACTACCATCCATAATAATTTGCTATGAGAAGTGATTTCACTGATTGTATTATGAAGAGAGAAAGGACTTTACATTTTGTTTTTTTCATGAGAGAGTGATTTGGGGGAAGTAGTATGGAATCTTTCTCCATCGTTTACCCCAGTGTAATGAAAATTAGTGGAGAGCCATGAGCATTAGACAGGATTTTGCAGAACTGAGGAGGATCAGCAGCATTAAACAAAGGATTATTATAAACAAGATTCCTCAAGTCCCACAAAATAAACACATTCAGGTACTCTATGAAGATTAATAGTCAGAGACAGCCCCCCCAGTCAAGCCAAGATTAGAAATGGATAACACTGACCTCGACAATGAGACTGGAACAGCCAGACAGCCCAGCCTAATTCCTTGTACAGTATTACCTTTTTAATCCTATCACTCTTTCTGAAATCAGGAACCTAAAATCCAGAAATGAATGTTAATAAAATGTTTGGCTGAAGAACTTCTGTAATTGTGCTGGATGTCCTTAATATGATGATCATTTTGTGGGGGCAATGGGGCCAAATACTATATATCATTTTCATCAGTGTCTGGACCCACTGTGGAATGTATATGATGTATGTAAATTCCTCTTCCTTTTGAACACGAATAGGAAGAGAAGGAGGTACTTTTTTATTTTGTTCCTCTTCTCTTCATGAGACAGGAATATCTTGGTGAAGGTGTAGCTTGCATTGGTTCTACACCATACCTAAACAAGACCTGTTTTACTGGCAGTGGTATTTGTCCCTGATTTAGCAGTTTGTTGGGCAGTATTTACATATTCAATACTCAGTATTTTTTAATCAAGGACCTGCATCTGTGGAGTTGCTAATGTTGTTGCTGCTGATGTTACTAACCCAGGTGATGCTGATCACAGGTCCTTGAACAGTAAAGGCTGGGAAGTATGCTAACAAGTTTCAGCATATGTCTATATCACCAAGATATGAAGGGCTCTTGAATGTAAAGAATACTTGTTTTTTCCAAAGAAGAGGCATGATGTTGGCATTTTTATTTTTAAAATTGACTGGACAGATGCAGATGACCTCCTCTTCACCCATTTGCGAAAGATGGAAGCCACTGAAGGTATACCATCAACTGAATTTGAAGATGATATGAGTTCCTCAAATGTTTCTGACTACTATTTGCTTATAAACATTCTGCTTTTGCTTCTTGCATTTTGCAAGAAGCAGATTTTGTGTGTGTGTGTGGGTGGGGGGGGGGGGTGGCTTTCTCCACTTTATGCGAGAATTAACTTTCCAAGTTTGTGTGATTTCCTTACTGTTAAATATGACTACACTGCTTTTAAACATCTTAATTTGGTAGCTTTACTACTTTCTGCTTTGAAGTCAGGAATTATAATTGTGACTGGATCCCCCCCAAAAAAACACGCTTTAATTAAAGTCTTGGGACAGTTTACTACATGCACATGTCCTGTTTTTGACTGAAAAGACATTGGGCCAAATTCCAAAATAGTTGCTCTCAGTGTAAGTCCATCCTGATTCCAAAAGATCTGCTCTAAGCCTGCTCTCAAAGTTAAGTGGTCACTTGCACTGACAGCAAGTCTTTTGGAATTGGGCCCATTGTCCTAAAGGCAGACACTATCTGGAACATGATCTTGTGATGAAGTTCTTCCTTTCAGTAAAAAAATGCAGCTGGTTACAAAGTTTAATTAACTATAACAACCTCACAAAAACAGAAATATAACTGTATAGCTAATGGATTTGAAGTGGTGAAAATAACTGATCTGAGCAGATGTCAGCAATTTTTAAATGGGAAGCACACTCTACCAGAAGTTACTAAGTACTCCAGAGAGAGACGAGAACTGACCTGTGCAAGGAAACTGTAATGCTAAGTTAAAAATACCTTGAATCCACACATCTTCACTAGTGAGTAAATCCAAATGCTATGATTTACTACTACAATGACCATTCCCAATGTAAAATTTTTAAAAATGCATTTTGGGAGTAAGTAAAATACAGCAAATGTATTAATCTGCAAACAGGCAAGCAAATATAGAATAAAAACTGTATAAATGTCTATGAAAAAAGTGTTGATTACTGGGTTACTTCTGTTAGTGAGAATGATGTGGGTTTAGGCTGGTAAAAATCAAGATTGCAAGTAGGGTAGGTATAAAGCATAGTCATTGTATTAAAACCAGGGAGAAAAAAAAAGTTTATGGACTCCATAGGGAAGATGTAGGAGATGGCAAGAGCTTGTATAATTGGAGGAAGATGACATGTACAACTGATTCTTTTTTTATACAAAGACTACCTAAATTCTGGATGCCTAATTCAGACAGTATGTTAATGGCAGGAAGAGTTTGTGAGTTGCATTCGTATGCAGAAAACTTTGTTTTTCATTTTCCCTATAGAATACTGATGTTTCCTTCTCTGTCTTTCATTTCTTAGAGAGAGATTTCTGGTGCTGAATTACTCTGACAAGTTTGATGAAGCAATGTTGCAACTTAGTCAGTGGGTGAAAGATGGGAGTCTGAAGGTAAGTGCCTGACTGATCCATTTGAAAGGTTAAAAGATCCATATGTAATACCTTCTGAAATTTTACAACATAGATGTCTGTTACAGCAAATCAACAGTGAGTGAATCCACAAAACAGTGATTTGACAATCTTGCCATTGTCTGATGGTTTATAAAATGGGTAAATTAAATATTGAAAAATGCATGCTAATATAAATCCTGTTATTCTAGCAACTTTTTAAATGTATAAGAGCAGTATTTAAAATCTGTCCCTATTTTTGGGCTTCAGTTCCATCATTATTTTAAACTTTGTCCAGATTTCTTGCACTAAGAAGTTGAGAGGTATGCTGTATTCCAAAGAGTCCTTCTGGCCCAGCTCGAATATAGACTACCTGTAATAGCCATACAAGTCCTCCACACTAAAGACTATCGAAAACAAAATTTGTTGCTAAATCACTAGCTCACCCACTAATCAGCACTACTGTCTCACTCTCACAAAAGCCAAGTGTCTCCCAGTGCAGCATAGAGTAGACCTGCTACTAGTTTTACTCATCTTCAAACTTCTCCAACATAACTCATTCCCACTAGTAGATGCTAAACTTAAATCAAATACACACACACTACAACCTCAGATTTCTCCAACCCCCCCCCCAACTCATGTCCCCACAAGCCAGGCTGCACTTCACCAACCACTCTGTTTCTTTGCTGCTAAACTACTGAAATTCCCCCCAACACCTAAAGGAACAACAGTTCCCCTTCTCCACCTTCAGAGCTGAAATTAAAAATGATTTACTCTCTCTCTCTCTCAACTCCATGACCTAAGGAACTTTCAACCTGTAGCCTTTCTGTCAACTATAAACAGCTTTTAACTCCACTTCACACACCCTTCTCTGCCCAGACAGACTGTCATCACTCCACAGCATTTCCACCATGATGTAAATCTCTAATATAATCAAGTAAAATTGTAAAAATGTACAGTTTTTGTTATATATCATTACCTGCTGTTCTGTTTTGATGCTTACGTCCTCTCCGTTACGCTTTTGCTTATCTTTCTGAATTATATCTCTTGGGCAGTATCTGCAAACGGTCAGCTGTGATCGGTGTGCTACCCTGGTAAACAAATGGAAAACAAAATTAACAACTCAAAGAAAAAGCTTATTTTGATCTATAAAATTACATGTAAAGTAAGAAAAAAAGGAGAAGGAAACAACAAAGACTATAGTCTTTAAATAAATAAATAAAATAAATAAATAAATAAATGAACAGTTTAACCTTTTTTTCCAGACTTCCTAGCCATCAGGACAGCTTCTGCATAAAATTCCCACATGTTAGCAGTCATGGGGGGGGGCACCTGGCCCTTTCTTGGCCTTTATAATATATAACACATCTAATCTCCATACTGACAGAAAGCAGTAATCAATTATTCATTTCCAGGGCCAAAGTGTTACATTTATTTCTTTTATCCTTTTTTTTCCCTAAAAAGACTGACTCTGTAATATCTGAGATGAGAAAGTCCGTCACAGTCATCTAAAGTCAAAGCCAAAGTGAAAGTAAACTTTTTTGTCATACAGATCAACACAGAGGAAAAAGTGTGTGTCACTGCATGAAATTTCGATACTCGGGCTCGTACCATAAGAATTATAGTTTACAGAAGGAAGATTAATAATAATTTAAAAATACTGAAATAGAAATCAAAATAAGATACTAAAAATAAATACAATAAAGTATAAAGTGTAAAGTGAGCTATGTAGATAACAATGACATATTGCACATAAATAATGTTTGTTTACCCACTTAGCAGGTTAGGCCATGGCTTTGTTGTTCAGCAGTGCATGTTACAAGACCCCCCACCACCACCACCACCCTTTTTACGTATAATGCTCTACCAACTAACTTTATGTTCAGCTTTTTTTTTTTTTTTTTTTTTTTGCCAAACTAAAGTGCTTGCATTGGAGAAATGGTCCCAGGCCATGCTTCTTTTCATGCTGATAAACTCTGTGAGAAAAAAATAGACTTTTCACCTCAAAATTGTTTCTTGTTGTTTGTTTAAATTTTCTTTCAGATTTGATATACCATCAGCCCAGTCTGCTGCCTTTATTGTTTAACTTATTGCAAGTTTTACTTATATCAGCCACACCCTGTGCATTAGCATTAATTTTTGCCTCACCCAAAGTGTTGTTTCTGGTTTCTAAAGTGCTAGGTCTTCACCTTCTTTCCTGATGTTTGTTAACTAACTGCACTCCAAAACAGATAAAATGAAGTTTTGCAGGATAGGAAGTAGAGCTTCTAAAAATGCAAGTGTGAGCAAAATAATCCACTCCATGGCAAAAATCTCCTAATGTGTCTTTTACTTTGAAGAAGAGCATTTTGCAGACAATTGTGGTACTTGTGAGTCATTTACTCCTTCTACACTTAGAGATAGGAAGGATATGTTGTTTTGACCAAAAGCTGTGTCCCCCTCCTGACAAAGCCTCAGTCTTGACCAGCATCTCAAAGTTGACCCCATTGGATTCTAGGTCACATCCCATGGCTGAAAAGCTTTGAGTGAAGGTTAGAAAAATCAAGAAATAAAGGAAAATCATAAGATTAATAAAAGTGGTCATGATAGAGTAAAGGATTCCTGTCTAGGTGTGCTATTATCCAAAAATGTAGCACAGAAGAATCTTCTTTAGCTCATTCTGCTTTTGGGATGTGGTGCAGCAGTCTTCAGTTAAATTAGTCATAACAGACAGGGTCCATTTTCTTTCTAACTCTGAAGTTAGAAAAATATTTCTCTCTTCCAGGCCTTAATTTTCTAGATAGTTCAACTCCTTCCGTAGTCTGTTCATACCTGACATTGAACTAGACTGTGAAAGGATAATGAAGGCATTTATCAAAGTCCAGCATAACATTTTCTTGCCTCTTTTTCTCTCAAGTACCAGGGTAGATAGAGGCATTTCCTCATTGCTAAGCTCTTCTGGTGAACATGTTCTGGTTCTCTTTACTTAGGTGCCATTCCCTGCTAGGCTGGATTCTATTCTCCTGGCACCAGTAATGATGTTGATAAAAGTGTCAGTGGATGCAGTCTTGTCACCTTCTGTATCGAGCATGCTGTCAGTGTCAACAGCCTCTGTACCAGTACTGGAGGTGTCAGGAATTCTTTCTGCCCAGAAGCTTAGGGTTGTCTCTTCATCGTCTTCTTTTTTAGCAATGATTCTGTTGAGGTCAGTTCTAACATCACTGAAGTTGCCCTTATAGCCTTTTAGGATGAAATTGTTGAAATTGGAACCAGGGTTGATCATATTGTCCTTACTGAGCCTTCAGTGTTGGGTTTGAGACCTGTGCTCTTGGTCTGAATGGCAGCCCTCTCAGGCAGTGGAGGTTGGTCCCATGATCCCATCATCCATAAGTATGGCATTAGACCCATTCTTGATGCCAACAGTGCAGACCTTGCTGCATTTGCCACCCTTGGTGTCTGTAACTACAGGAACATTGGCCTCAATAAAGGATACTTCTTTGCTTGGAACTTTGGTTATTCACCAGAATTCTAAACAGGACGGGGGGTGTGGAGGGTGTGGTTGAAGGGTCCTCCCAGGATTGCCCATACTTATCTGATTCCTTGCAAGCTTCATTGTCATCCAATCCATCACTTCCATGGGCTAGTAAGAAACACAAATACAAGAGGAGGTGCTTGGACTTCCCTCAGGAGTCTTTCACTCCAGATGTTGATGAGGATAACAGCACTGATTTTCCACTATCCCCCCAGACAACCTGAGATTTGGGAATGTCTTAGAGATAATGAGGTAGAGTGGTTCCACAGACCTCTTGTCCTCTCTACAAAGGATCCTGCAAGAGGCCTTTCTTCAGTCTTCCTGGATCCTCACAGGACAAAATGGTGCACGTAGTAAAGATAGCATCGGAAAACCCTGAAATTCTATCACTTGTCGTAAGGAAGGCCACACAAGACATTCTGGTCTCTGAACAACTAGACCTTCTTGACAGTGGCTCCCAAGGCAGATTCCATTGTTGCTATGACAGCTGTTATAAAAATTCCTATTCTGCAGAGTTTTGCTTTCCACCTACCCCATCGGAAGACTCTAGAGCCATGGATAGATTTGGAAGGTGAGTTTATGTGCCTTTTATGCTCACTTTGAGACCAGTAAGCTAAAGTTTTGTATGTTATGATTCCATTGAGAGCTAGCTGATGAAATGAGCTAGTCTCTGGAAGGTTTTTGTGATGGAGACCAGAAGTGCAAGTTGAGTATCAGATGACAACAGACATCTATTGCAAACCTCCTTGTGTCTGACTCCATAATTCTGTGGATGTTGCAATGACAGCAGCATGTGTCATCATAGTTCTATGCTGTCACAGCTGGTTGCATCTTACAGATTTCCCTGAGGACACTAAGGCCACCTTCATTCACGCTCCCTTCAGTGGACTTGTGCTTTTTGGCCCAATAGTAAAATGTGGAAGCAGTTATCACTGTTGCTGATGTTAAACTTCAGATTCCCCAATACACATTTACTGGAACACAAATTAGCCCACATCATTTTGGTTCTATTGTGGCTGGGAGCATCAGAACAACCAAATATCTCAGTGGAAGCAGTGTTCTCTGCAACTTCCATTATGGTCACCAACCCAACTTGATAAATAAGTGGCATGAATAGGGATGCTGTGGTTCATCTTCCATCAGGCAGCAGTCTAATCCCTGAGACCTTACCTGGCTGGCTTATTCTGAAGGCAGATGGGAATCATCTGTCCCTCCACATAAACACAGGACAAGTGGATCCAGATCAGTGATATCAACAGGCTACACCATTCCTTTCCTTATAACTCCCTGCTAACACTCTCTCCCATTGCTTGACATCAACCCCAACAAAAAAATGTGGCAAGAAAAGAGGGCTAAAACCTTATACAAAAAGATTCAAAAACAGGTCCCATCAGACCAAAAAGGATCTGGTTATTAATGTTTTTAAAAAGACAAACATCCTCAGACCTGCACTTAATTTTAGTAACCTAAATAAATATATCCCCAAAGAATCCTTTTGGTGGTTATAGTGTAGTCTTCCTTCCCTTTCTGTCAGAATGAGGCTGTATGTGCTGCTGTTTTGATCTCACAGATACCTACTATTGCATAAAGGTAGACTACAAATCCATATGCTTTCTGACAGCTTTGCAGATGCAGAAGGATTAAAGCCTGACTATGACCCAGGTAAACAGAGTTATATTTGCAGTATTGGCACTTGCAGGAGTTTGGGGAGGTACAAGAGCATATGCCCAGGGCTCATGTTCCTGTCTCTGAATCTCACTAAACACCAAACCCTGAGCATGTTACTGGGTATTTGCATTGGGGTTAGGGAAAGCCTGAACTACCCCTGATGACTGCCCCATTGATGGCTCATCTTGGTCGTCCCTTGCCCTGATACTTGTGAAAGGAATGGACTGGTGTACTGAGAAAGGTTGTGAAGATTGTCAGATTGTGGGGTCAAAAATCTAAAAAAAAATTCAGAAGATTTCTGCATTTCTAGGTAGAGACCAGTTATTTTCAGTCCCCGATATTTCCATTCAGCCCCTAGGGTGTTCATCAGATGCAAACCCATAGTTGTAGTGAACCAGAGACTGTGAGGGATGAAGATATTTTCTTACCTAGATGACTGACTCCTAACAGCTGTGGCATGGAACAGTCTAATTTCTGAAAGGGAGACTCAAACTGTTTATCTATGGAATCACAGTGAATACTGCAGAATCCCATATGGACTTTCAACTGCTTGCTTTCATCAGGTGCATGCTAGACACAACTTTCAAGGCACATCTCTTGGACAGAATACTTCTCTTGGAGAACGTGATGCTTCATATCTTTCAGGCTTATTCAATCGCTGCCTCACTATTTCTAACAACATTCAGAATCATTACAGTAATCTGTTACATCATGAAGCTGTCATTTTAAAGAGACTTCTCAGTGGATGTTAAATGTTCAGTGATCTTGGCTAACAGATTCTGTGACACAGCAGATGAAATTTTCCTTTCTTGCAAGTCTCACTTTTAATAGTGGATTTACATGCTTAATTTTAAGCAATCCATACTTAGTACTCACGCCTTTAGTTGCTATCACCATGAATGCTTAAACTCTAGAGTGCAGAGGCCTCATCAAAGTCACAATCCAAGGAGTGTGGTAACCAGTAGAAACCAATATACACAATGAGTGTAGTTCTCACATTACGATCTTTACATTTCTCCCTACCTCAAGGTGCTGTTGCCATCCACACCCACAGCATGGCAGTGGTTTCGTAATAGACAAGCAAGGAGGAACACACCCATATCCTCTTTATCAAGAAGTGATGATGTTGATATAGGAATCAACTTTGCCCACAAATTGCTTTCTGACATTCAGTTACATCCTGGGAAAATCATTTCCCTGTTAGGCTGGCTCATTCGTTGCTTAATGTCCTTCAGTCTGCCAATGGTGTGAAAGATTTTCCATTGCTGAGGGGAGTTTTCTGTGACCTATTTGTATCCCAAACAATGCCGAATGCAGCAACTTCTTTCCCTCACCCTTCATTTGGGAGAATGTCCCAAATGGGCTGTTATTAAGAACGGACCCATAGGACTTTCTCATGCTTTTGTTCTATTTCCTTTTATTCCAAAATTATTTCAAAAAGCCCAACTAAGCAAGTTAAGTCATTCTTATACTGCTATTTTGACTCAAATAATAGTTTCCCTTGTTTTAGTTTCTTCTTCTGTAGAACCTTTTACATTAAATGTCCTTCAGAACCCTCCTTATTCACATGCCCAGCAAGCCTCAGCCAGACCATTTCCCACAACCAACCAAGGGGTTACGCCAGTTCCAGTAATGACCGTGAACTTTTCTTAATGGACAAACTAATTCATATTCTCATTTTCCCCAGAAGCCCAACAATAGAAATACACTGTACAAAATATTTCTGTGTGTAGGCTACTTCCAAATACATTCACAGCTCCTTTGCAGGAAATTTAAAATCACTTTTAATGAATGTTTGATACTGGGTTAAGCTATTCTTTTAAGTGTACCTAGACACAGTTTAGTAACTTTCATCGGGGTACTTACTCCTTGAAAGTTTGCAAGGCCTTTCTTTGGGAAGCTTTTCTTATCCAGTTCTTTATTAGAGATTCTGGCCCTTCTTGGTGCTTAGTAATTTGTTTTGTTTTGAAGAAGTTGACTTGTCTTTGGACCTGCTGTTGTAACAAAATTAAAATAAACTTCATACAAAATTGTTTTTCTGGTGGCCATCACTTCTAACACAAGAGTGCCTGAACTACCAGCTTTGGGTGTTAACCCTCCATACTGTTTTCAGGACAGAGCGTTTTTGTAAAACAAGGCCTGCATTTATGCCAAAAGTAGCCACCATGACAAATCTTGATCAGTCTATTAATTTAACTGTATTCTTTCCCAGGTGCTCAAGTAAAGGCTGAATATCTGTTGCTTTGCATGGATGTACACAAGCACTTCCTAAATATTTTGTAAACACGGAACAAAATCTCGCAGAAGAAACTCACAACTACTTTTCTAACAAAAAAAAAATGATTACTAAAGTTTCTACAGTTACCTTGTCTAGATGATTCAGTGACTATTAAATTCTGGTGCAATAAATACAGCAAGCTTTTGCCTTCTGCCAGGGCAGTGACTACTTTTTTTAACATTTTCAGAACTGCAACCTTGGATGCCATTTATGAGGCACCTACGTGGTCTTCACTGACTTCTTTCACAAGACATTACAAACTGATTTTGATCTCTAGTTTCATGCCTTTCTTTGGGCTCACAGTTAATAGCAGACTGTTCCTTTGCAAATGAGGAGAATACACTACAGACTCTGCTTTGTTGGTTGATGAGGATGGACATCCGCATTCCAATTTTAACATTATGTATTTAACATAATGTTAGGGCAGAATGAGCAGGTCCAGTCACACAAACCTACTCACCCTCCTTTCTCTTGCCTCAGTGCAGATGTGCAGACTTGGTTTATAGGAATTTTAGTGCCTATCTTTTTGTTTCTGATCCAGTTTAGCGTGGCATAACAGAGGTGTGGAGTGGAACTTTGGTATTGGTTACATCATTTGACACTGACTAAAAACTTGATAAGTTAGCCCTATTAGCTGGTGAGAACTGGCCTGGTCATCCATATGCAATGTTATGGTAAGTATATAACTTAAATTTTCTTCCATTGTTCTAATAATTTCAGTGCCTATAGGTGTAATCACCAATTTCCATTTTTAGTGATTGTTTTTTGTTTAGCTAATATCATTAAGAGGTCCAGTAAAGAAGCCTTGTTTTGAGATCACTCTTTTCTTGAAAATAAGCAGACCAGGAGCAAGGCTGTCTTCAAATAAATTCTGCCTGGACACAGTCTGTTACACGGTCTTTGTATTTTTGCTTAAATTGTCATAAATTAGTATTTCCTCCTCTTTTAGCTTTTCCCGGTTAGGGGTCACCACAGCGGATCACCGGCCCACAGATTGATTGGCAGTGGAGTTTTTATAGTGTCATGTTGCCAGCCTGGCACCCAACCTTCACAGAAGGCACATGCACACACGCAGTTACCTGCATATCTTTTAAAACTCTCTAGACTGCAGGGAGGACATGCAGACTCCACACAAATGGTGCTCCAGCCAAGAATCAAATCAAAGAACCTCTTGCTATGAGGTGACAACATTAACTCCAGCATCACCGCAACCTACAAATTGTCATAATTTAGTATACTCCAGGAAAATATGCAACCAGGTTCCGAGCTCCTGATCCTCTCATCTCCAGCACTTTGCACTAACCCACAGGAATATCCTTGCTAATCTGCTAGGAGGTAAAAACGTTTGTGTAGGCATTTCCAAGTGAAAATACAAAACATCCTAGAGTTTATTGTCTGTCTGGGAAAAACAGACAATGGGACTGTGGGGACAATTGCTCTTCTTCTCTTTCATACCGCCTTGGGTATGTACCTGACCAGGCATATGCATCAACTAGACCGACCTCAGAGGTTCCTTACAAAAAGAACACAAGGCATTATAAACCTGCCTTATGCAGATCACCTTAAAGCCGTTTCACTGTACTCAGTCTCCTATAGATTGCTGAGGGGTGATCTCTGTTTGACTTACAAGGCATACTCAAACCCCAAACTTATGAATCTCCTGCATATTTGTAAGTCAAACAGTACCAGAAATACAAGGTCTAAGGACCTGAATTTTGTCTGCGACTTAAATAGAACATGCTGGAGAGACAGATATGTGTCCCAGAGACTGACCATCCTGTGGAACAGGCTTCCCAGCCATGTGAAGCTGAGTTCGTCTGTTACTCAGTTTAAGTGCAACCTAGACCAATGGATGAGGAATAGGAAATTTACACCTGGCCTTTCCTTCAATGTCCTACTTGGATACAGGACATCATTATCCTTTTGGGCAAAACTTGGCTAGGCTTGGAAAGGCTCCCTGGGTCGTTAGCCTAGTAAAAAATGTATGAATCTACAAATTTCTAAAGGATTCTGTTTCTCCACTCTTAATTGTTAACAAATATTTGTGTACGTTACTTACAATATTCCTCATCCAGTAGCTACTCACATATTTCCCTTAGAATTTCCATCTATTATGGGTATTCTCCAGAAGGGTTCAGAACTCACTTGTGATTGTTAAACTGACTAGTGGGTTCCCTGTTCATTAAATTGGCCTTTTGTCAAGAAGTATTTATTTTTAAGATTTCTTTGATGAGAATTATATTGCCTTCCAGTATGGTTTCCAAATACTGAGGTCTGCTGACTCAGATTAACCATCTACACAAGAAAGGTACAGACTTTTTGATTCCATCAACAGGCTTTTGGTGTCAGCTTCCAAATCTTATCCCCTTAAATCAATTTTTTTTAAATCCTCCGATGCAGGTTTTTAACATTGGCATAATGATTTGTATAACAGTTAAGGTATTTACCTAATTGACAGAAGGTTCAGGGTTTGATTCTAACCTTGGGAAGCATGGCTAGGCTCAAAAAGGCCCACTGAGGTCATTAGCCTAGTAATCACCTATGAACACTATCAATATGTGAGACATATTCTAATGTTGCCCTTCTGTCACTCTATAGTTATAATAAAAGATTGACTTCCCATCACCAAGATCATCACTTACGACATATTTCCAAACCACTTTCTAATTTGTCCTCAGCAGGTATGTATCACTTCACCTAAAACTCATTTCACTTAAACTCATTTCGCCTAAACCAAATCACCTAAAGTTCATTTCATGTAAAACTCATTTCACTGACAAGTAGTACAATAAGGCAAATCAAAGGTATATGTCCTTTTCCCCACTGTAGTGTGATCCTGGTGTTAGTATATATAGTTTTGGGGGGGGGGGCGTGGGGGCATAGCCCCCCACTTATTTTGGTTTTATGTTGTCTGATTTTGTTTTACATTATTTGGTAAAAGCCAACTAGGTGAGGGGCTGCACCCCCCCCCACACACACCCTTACTATATATACTAACACCAGGATCGCACTACAGTGGGGTAAAGGACATATACCTTTGATTTGCCTTATTGTACTACTTGTCAGTGAAATGAGTTTAGGTGAAATGAGCTTTAGGTGATATGGTCTTGGTGAAATGAGTTTAGGTGAAGTGATACGTACCAGTCCTCAGCAAGGTTATGCAATATTTTTAAGACACATGCCTAGTAATATGACTAAATATGTTGCGCCCAATCCTCATGCATCAGTTTGCTGCAAGCTACTCTTTATCTTTTGTGTCTGGCTAGGTAAAACATTTCACTGCACTGCTCAGCCTCGAGTAAAATTTGTATGGGGGTACAGACGTTGTATTGCCAGGGCTACATGCAAAATATGTAGCAGCAGAAACAAGTCCAACACTTGGATTTTTGTGGTAGTTCTAGCAATGAGATTTTCTTTAAAAAATAACTGCTTATAAAGTTTCTCAGTTGTGACATTAAGTCAATTGAACAGTCTTCTGTAATGATCAGACTGCATAAATACAGAGGCATCAAACGGATTCAAGGCACCCGAAGCAAGATAATTTTCTTTTGAGACCTTCACTCAAGTTTGAAATTCAGGGCTAATGCATTAGTTTTCAGTCAACTTACCTTACAGACAGACAATTACACAACCCCCTTCTAGCTCCAAAAAGATTCTGAGTCCTTCTCAAGAACTTTCAAAATACCTCAATCAGTAAGTGCTCCTGTATTTTACTTAGAATTTCCATCTATTATGGACATTTCCCCGAAGGGTGCAGAACCCACTTATGATTTTTAAGCTATGTAGTGGGTTTTCTGTACCTTATAAATGGCCTTTTGTCAAGAAATATTTATTCATCAATTCCAGTATATAATTTGTATATTGTTAGAAGGCATGTTATTGGTCTATAGTTTTTAGGATGGGTTGCAGGTTCACTCTTAAGGAGGTGTAAAGTTTTTTTTCTGTTAATCAAGTTAGTGTCTGTTCAGGATGTGCATATAGGTAATTCTGATTCAGGGCTAAATCTGTTTGTAAATATGTTAATACCTTCAACAGGAAGTTAGGTACTGCATGTGGACCTGGGATTTTCAGGTTAGGAACTTTTCTTAATTTTGTCTCAATTTCACTGGCTGTTACTTCTTCTCATTTTATAGTTTATACATTAGAGCTCATTAATATTTCTTTTAATTCTTCTGAGAATGAAAAATAAGGCTTTTCTTCCTATTCTGCCCTCCACGTCTCTCCATGTAGCATCTTCATATGTTTCTCTGCTAGGCTACAGTCAGTGCTGGCCATTGACAGATTAATATTAAAGCAATGAATGTAACCAGTAGTGCTAAGCAACAGGAGGACCATTTCTAAATATGATTACTTCTATATCACTCTTTGTCCAGACAACAGCCCAAGCCAAAACTCCAGGGTGTAAACCAGTGCTCAGTAAAATCCTGCCAAGGCATTTGCCATGGTAAGGCATCAGTCATGCTGCCAGTGTGTCTTGCATCCTTCTGTTCCATGTCACAATGGAACAGTATTACAATGGGGGACATTTCCACTAATTTAAATTATAGTATACAACTCATTTGGTCTCCTGAATCTCCAAAGTGATAAAGGCTATGACCATATAACTTAGTTATCTATTATTCTTTTTTTTTCAGATGTTATTTTTATTAAAATTGTCAGTGTGTAATGGAAACAAAAAGCAAATCAGCCTATCAGGTAGCTGAAATGTAACAGGAAATCTTAACAAAATAGAAAAGAAAGCAGCATCTTCCTCAAGTATAGTAATTGGATGTGATACAAAAATTGAGCCCCATCTTAGGGCAGCTGTGTGGTTATATTTTATAACTTTTTTACCCTAATAGCTTTTCCACCCTCCACACCCGCCAAAATAAAAATCAGCCACCCCTGTCTTAGGCTTTAAGCCCATTCATTCTCTACAGGGAGATCTACTTGCACTGCGTAAGAGCAGACTGGGGGGGGCTGTCATCCAGGAAGCTATGGAAGAGTTTATATTCCTCTCAGTCAAGGGAGAGTGTCCTTGTTCTAAAGCCTGGGGGTCTGGCTTCAACCCCTCCAGACTGAGACCATCCTTCCAGGATGGACCCAAACTGTCCCCAGGCTAAGGAACTACATGGCACATTTCCCTTCTTACCAGCCCATATAAATCAGGAGGCAAGCTATGGGAGTGCTTTTTAGTTAGTTCCTAACATGACCCACCCCTGTTGGATCACTGGCCCTCATGTCAACATGAGGGCCTCCTGTCCTCACTTCTACTCAAACATATTCCCACACATGCAAGGAGAGCTACCTTTACTGGCTTGGGAGTGCAAAGTCCATGTCCCTGGTTGCAGGCTGTGTCTGTGTTGCCCTGTAAATCTGCATTTTCTGGTTGCAAGTATACTGCTCAACCTGTTAGTGCAAGAAATTAGGACAAAGTTTAAAATAATAGAGGACAAAGGCCCCAAATGGGATAGATTTGAAATATTGCTCTTATAAACTTAGGAAGTTGCTAGAGAAACAAGATTTGTGCTAGCATATTTTCTTCTGAATTATATGAAGTCTGAAACTTAAATGTATGTCATAATTTAGTGACTTCAGTCCTCAGTTATTTGCCAGAGAAAACTACAGTGTTTATGAAGACTAGACAAAATACATGAGGCAAAAATGTGGACAGTTGAGAGGTATGGTGGCAAGTAACTAACTGGACCACCACTGTCTCAACCAGGATGGGAAAAGCTGGCAGCAACTGCTCATTCCTACTCACTCGCACTGGGTTCCTCCAGCACCCAAGTCACTCTTTAAACTCTAGTCATCCGGGTCATAGTCAGGGCTTTATTCTTTTATACCATTCAGCTGGGGTATTTTATAACTTTTAACATCAAAATCCCCTTGGTCACTTACGATACAAGGGACATTTTTCTTATTTTCCCACTGACTATTAGAGATAGGGGTAAAAACTGGGTGTCCTACAAGCATATGAGTCCCAAGCACTCCAAGAAAACTGTATTGAAGACAGGGACTGGAGCATCTTGTAGCATGTGTAGGCTGCTGCTTACAATCGAACTTGAATAAGGCAAGCAGCTGGGAAGGGAGTGGGAGTGTAGATTAGGATAGCAATTGGGAAGGGGTTTACATTTAGAGAATGGGAAGGGAATTTTAAGGTTAGGGAGTGGGAATGGGGTTTTAGGGTTGGTGAGTGAGGACTCTGGTTAGGATCTGGGTGACAGTTTTAGGGTTAGCGTTAGGGCTATGGTAGGGTTATACAGTTTTATAGGGTCAGTTGTTGGGAGGGCTAAGTAGGTGTGGGACACCAGGGAAGTGTGGTTATGAGCATTTGCTTTATCAAGGAAGTGACAGGGAGCAAATGTGTTGTGAGCTAACATGAGCACTTGTAGTAGGACCTGTAAAAAACGCAGAATGCAAATACGTCAAATGTCAGAGTTAGCTTTGGAAACTGAATGAAAATGGTACCCATGTAACTGTTAATGAGCTTCATCCTGTTGTTCAGTGTTTAATTCCCACAGCCTCTATTAGCCTGCTGTGTGATTCTAAGCAAGTCACTTAACCAGGCAGTACTCATGGCCTGAGTCTGACAGTGGTTCATGTAGCTCAGTACTCTACCTCTGGTAACGAATACAAATAAAGATATCTACATCATGTGTCAGAGATGTACGACAACCAGAAAATGTTCTGCTGCTTTACAACTGTATTTTTCAAACTTTATTTTATTTTATTGACAGGTAATATCACAGCAAGGCTGTCTCTCTTTCATAGGGTGACCAGGTGATATCTATACTTACAGACAGCTTCATTGTGTAGGTATATTGCAAACTGTTTAAGGCAGCCAGCTCTGTTAGCATAAATGAAAAGATCCAAGTTTGATTAGGATCTCTGGAAACTGCTGGAGATGGTGAGAGAAAGATGGATAAAAAAATGTTACAATACCTGACAGAAACAAGGTGACACACACAGAATCTACCCTGAGACATGTGCGTGCACACCAAGCCATTTACTAGAAGTTTTTATTGATGGTCTGAACAAGCATACATCTGCATGGGGACGTCATAGTGGCTTCCATGGTGAAATGGGTAACATGTCATCAACCTAGGGGATTGTTGTGGCATTACTAAGAAAAACCTTTGTGTATGTCTAGATGACATGTCGTGTGTTTGGCTCTTGCCCAAACAGGAATGAATGGACAGGTTGGGAAACAGAAAAGCTGATGGTTGGCAGTGTGTGTGTGTTGGGGTGGGGTCGGGGTGAAGGGAGTATATAGGAGAAAATAATGTATGAAGACCAATTCTAACAGTAACAAACTTCTAGATTAATATGTAGTCTACATTCAGGAACTTTAAATTTGAAGTATTCTTTCTGTTCTGCCACAAAGTTTACTACAACACCCACACTGCAATGTAAACAGCCCTGTCTATTCACTACAAAGAGTTTTTCTTCTAATATATTTACTATATGTGCTGTGTCTGTCCAGCTTTTTATAAAGTTACAAGGTGTTTTGACTTTGTGCATTACAGATACCACTGTCTTATAGGATTCTTTACCATACCTTTGGGTCTGTTAGTTTTATTCCCTCTAGGTGTAGGATATTTGTTGGGGTCCAGTTGTGAGCAAATTCACAGTTGGTCAAAAAAAAAAAAAAAAAGATCATGGCAAGGGGGGCCACTTTCCTTTCCCCAGGAAGCCATTAGCCGTGTTTGATTATATAAGTAAATGCGGTGTGAGGGACTCCACAGAAAAAATTAGGTTGAATTCTGCATCTTAGACTCCTCCCTGGATTAGATATCAGATTCTTTTGCTGTTTGTCACACACAGGTTGGTAGCATCATAGACAGGAGCTTTCCCTCTGCATCAATGGACAGACACCAGCATAACTTGTCCAACACATACTGTTAGTATCCAGTTTGTTTCCTCCAATATCTCCCGCACACTTCTAGCACTCTGCATGAAGAACACATTTGTCAAGTGATGTTCTCAATGAAAAAACATTTTTTTAAATGACATTGAGCCACTTAACTAACCAAGTGTTTTTGTGAGGGGTCCCCCTTACACATGTAAAGCAGGTGGCTGCACATCCTGTACCCTGTATTTTGTATAAGCAATGCCACAGTGACTACATTTCAGAAAAATGGAGAATTCCCTCCCGGAGCAGACTCCAGAATGTGCTTCATTTGTAAATTAATGTACAAGTGGTTATTCCACAGATTAATGTATCCTCTAGTAGCAGTAAAACTACTATGTAGTCTGTATATCGACCATGATAATTTCTAGTATGTTTACCTAAAATTTACACAATGTCAGAAATGTATTCAGACCATCTTGGTAAAATTACAGCAGTCCTTTTTGTAAGTATAGGACAAAACAAATGTTTGCCTCCCATGGAAAGATTTCATGTCCCTTTGTGAAATCACTTTTCATGCTAGACACAAAACATTTCAGCTGCTTGTATTTGTGAAGCTGCACTGTAGAATGATTTGTCATGACAGACGTGCTGCAAATCACTGTTATAAACCAAAGTTTAATCTGATACATTTAGCATTGTATCTTTAGAAATATTTTATACTTTTACCCCAGACTTCACATAACCATGTGTGTGTGCTCATATGCTTACTTCGTGAAGTTATGTTCTCCATAAGTCAGGAAGGATTTCAGTATGTGTATTCATGACTTAGAACTGTAAACAGAGTATGCTGATGTTTTGGATCTGAATGGTTGTAAATTGCCTATATTTCAAGTATGTATTTTATTGTAAATATAGATAGTCTTTTATCATAAAACTGAATATAACTGTCATTTCTTCAAAGGGCCTCAGTAGTATGATTGTCATATTTCACTTCACAGCAGTGTTCTTTTGGACATGCATGTGAAATTTCACTTTCACTTCATAAATTCTCATTCTGAGTTAGGGATTTTTATGTCTTTGGGTGGTTATGTAGAGGTCATGGCTTGTGTGCCTACTCCATTGGCAGTTAATTTTAATGTTTTCTTCTGACATAAAAATAAGGTGAGCTTAGACTGCAGTAGCAGACTGCTGTAAACACACCATATGCAGAACACTTTGTGTGTGTTTATTGGTTGGTTAGCAGTACTTTTAGTTAAGAAAACTTTAGTTTATCTTTTGGCTGTACTACCTTCTCCCAGACTTGCTGTTTATTCCCCAATGTGGGAAAGAACAGGATCACTTCCTGGACAGGCAAGAGCCATATGGCCCATTCATTCCTGGCCAGGGATAAAGCCTAATCAGCCCATTATTCCCAGGTGGCAAGGGCAAGCGATAGGGAGTGGTCCACTGCATGTGATTTGTGGGTGTTCCATGTTCCCCAGCCTGGGCCTATCCTGTCTCCTTGGCAACCGGTAGATACTTATTGCTGCTGCTCAGGGTATTAGACTTGCCTCAACACATCTGTCAGCTGTGTATGTGTAGCCTGCAGCCACTATGACCTAATTCAGATACAATCTGATATGCACCCCCCGCCAAGATAGGGAAGCTAGTGTTGGCCACCTACTCCCATTATCCCTATCTGGCCCTTCCAGTGCCAAATCTAAAGCACAGTCAGGGCTTTGTCACTCTGTGTGTACCACAGGGTTGCAAAAATAAGTTTAAAATAACGCATGCTGATTGACTACTCCAAGTTGCCTTTGTCACTGCGACCACTATTGAGACTGATGAAATTCTGCAAGAACAGTTTGGCTTTTTTAACAAATGACTTCACATGGCTGAGAAAAAAATATACTGCATGTGTTCCAATTGTAGTTTGCTAATATCTAAAAAAGAATTACCAATCATCGACCTGGGTATCAGTACCACTTGAAGATTTTTAATGCAGTTTCCTTAAACTATAATAAAGGAAATAGTATACTGCCATTCTTTAAGCTCCCACTTAATGACAGGGGGTGTGTGCCTTGTCTTTAGTGTCAAGGATTCCCATTGCATACATTCAGGAGTGCCTAATCTACCATTGGCTCCTGCCAGAAATATAGAATCCTATCATTCTGTTTATACCATTGTTTCCCTGACTCCTACCAACCGAACGCGATATACTAAGAACAAAATAATGTAAGTAGTCTACACGAATTGAATCATAGGTTCATAGGTTCATAGGTAGGTACTAGGCTATTGGCCCTAGGGCCTATATAAGCCTAGCCAAAGGTACCATGGCTTTCGCCACCCAAGAAAATTATTTTCCTGTGCCACTGTCGAGCAGAGCCACAGAAGTGATCCCCGGGGTGAATTTCCTATCTCCCATCTAATCATCTAGATTTTTCTTGAAGAGCGCTAATGAGGAGCTTTGTTTGATATAGATAGGTAGTTTGTTCCAGAGTATGGGAAGTCTCTGGGACAGGAATCTATCCCTCCAGCATGTTCTGTTTATTGTGGTGACAAGGTTTAGGTCCCTAGACCGTGTAGCTTGTAGGGATTGGGATTTCTTTAAGTGGAGCATGTCTAAAAGCTCTGGGTTTGACATAGCTTTGTGTGTTAGGCAGAGATCGCCTCTGAGTAGGCGATATGCAACGGAGTAAAGCTGCAGTTTTTTGAGACGGTCTGCATAGGGCATCTGTTTGAGGCCGGTAATCCTCTTTGTGAGGGGTTTCTGTGGCCTTTCCAGTTGTTGTAGATGTCTTGTGAGGTACATACCAAAAGGGGCATTGTACCCTTAATGGGTCTAATGAGTGACAAGTACAGGGGAACAATGACCTCTTCTTTCCTGGATGAGAAGCCTTTTTTGATGAGGTGTGCCATGTAGAAGGATTTCCTGACTACTGTGGCGATGTGATTATCAAATGAGAGACTACTGCCCACCTGTGTCCCAAGGTCTCTTATCACACTTTCAGTGTTAAGTAGACTACCGCCTATGTGGTAGTTCATGGGTACTGAGTTTTTACCAAAAGGGATGACAATGCACTTTTTGGCATTGAGCTTGAGGCCATGGCTTTGACACCAGGCATCTGTCTCAGCGAGGCCCTTTTGCAGGATGTCCACATCTTTTGGAGTTTTGATTATGGCTCCTAGTTTGCAGTCATCTGCGAACTTCATTAGCCAAAGACCTTCTGTGTTGGCCTGTACTTCAGAGAAGTAGATACCAAAAAGGAGAGGACTCAGGACTGAACCCTGTGGTACTCCACTTGTCACTGGTCTGAAGTTGGATTTGGAGTCTGCTACTTTCAAACTGTGAGTTCTGTCAGTGAGCCAGTTGGCAACCCATCTTGTGACATAGGAATTTATACCTAGTTTAGTGAGTTTATCTATAATTCCAGAGTGGGGGATGGTGTTGAAAGCCTTGGCGTGATCCAGATAGGCTGTGTGAACCACCTTACCCTCATCTACAGCTTTGGTGACTGCTTCAAAGAAGCCTAGTAGGTTTACGAGACATGATCTGCCTTTTACAAACCCAAACTGGGTGGGGTCCTGAGTTTGGAGATTACCAATGTCATTGTTTATAAGTTCCATGATGATACGTTCCATAGCCGTGCAGACCAGGCTCGTTAGGCTAATGGGGCGGTAGTTTCTGGGGTCTGTGGTGGCCCTTTGTGGAGTGGGATAACTGTCGCTGTGCACCATTCAGTGGGCACATAGCCTGAGGTGAGACTATGACTGAACATGGTACTTAGGTGGGGTGCCAGTTCATTCTGTAGTTCATGTAGAACACAGCCTGGGATGTTGTTAGGTCCCATGGATTCTGTGTTCTTGGCTTTGGATAGTGTGTTTTTTACCTGTGCAGCCGTGATTACAGGAACTTTGCATTCTTCTGGTATAGAGATGGGCCCTTTAGGGGATGACAGGGGGGGTAAAGTTAGCACTGAACCTATCTGCCAGGATGTTGGCAATATCATTTGCTTCTGTATATTTAGTGCCATTGTGCTGTAACTCAGAGCAGATCTGAGTGTTGCCATTGAGATTCTTGACATAGCTATAGAATGCTTTGTGGTTGTCTTTAGAGTCAGTGGCGATTTTGTTTTCATAACTAGCTTTGGAGGATTTTATGTGGGATCGCAGCTTCTTACTGAGGCTGACCAGGAAGTTTCTCCAATCATGAGATTTTACTCTTTTTTGCAACAGTTTCTTTCTTCTGTTGTAGAGTTTGTTTATGGCAGGGGACCACCAGATTGGCTTCCTTTTTTTGGAGGATAGCATCTTGGTTCTGTTAGGAATTGCACGATCCTTGAACTCGTGTAAGTGCTTATAAAGTGCATTTGTGTAGGATTCAGCAGTCATACCTCTATTGTCCGTCAGCATGGGTGTCGTGACGTTTGCCACTTCTGTCTTAAGAAGCGTGAAGTTGGCTTTGGAGAAATTTTTTACTGTGGTTTCCCTAATGGGGGGTAGGGATGTGGATGTCTAGGGTGATTAGCTTGTGATCGGATCTGACCAATGAGGAATTGACCTCTGGTGTGGAGCACCGGTTGCTCATGTTGGTAATAACCAGGTCTAGGATATTGCTGCCCCTGGTGGGGGTGTGGATAAGTTGATCCATGGCATTGGAATTTATGAATTCCAGAAAACGTTGAGCACAAGAGTTGCTACATGAGTAGTTTTCCCAGTTAATGGTAGGGTAGTTGAAATCGCCCATTATTAGGGTGTTAGGTTGTACCTTAATATTTTCCAGTGTATTAAGAAATGAGGAGTGGGAATCCTGGGGCATGGTGGGGGATCTGTAGCAAGCTACAATTTGGATTGCAGTCTTGCCCAGAGTTAGTTGCACTTGGATAATCTCGGATGCATTATGCTGAGCAACTAGCCTGGAGGTGTGGATATCCTTAATGAATATGGACACGCCTCCGCCTTTAGTGTTTCAGTCCAGGTTAGGTGGCCGAAAGATGTGGTATGAATTATAGCCTGGTAATGCAGGGGTACTCTCTGGAGCCTTGAACCAGGTCTCTGTCACTGCACAGATGTCGATGTTCTCCATTTTAAGGAGTGCCTCGAGTGAGTGCATTTTGAGGTTTAGACTTCTAGCATTGAGTAGCAATACTCTCAGATTCTTCTTGCCTGTACCTGTTAGGGTGGTGAATTTGTCATTTGAACCTTGCCTAAAAAAGGCACTATAGGGGTGGCTAGAGCCTTAGCCAGTATCCGGAATCCCAGGGGCGACAGGTGCAGGCCATCTTTGGCAAAGCATCGTGGTTTGTCGATCATGTCATCCCAGGCAGACAGATACTGGATCCCCTTAGAATGACACCAGAAGCTTAGCCAATTGTTGAAGTCAATCATTTTGTCCTTGTACTGTGGTATCATTCTGGGTGATGGCAGGATGCTACTCAGGGCTAGGGTCATACCTGCCTGGGCTACAAGATCGGACAGCTCCTCCATGTCCCTTTTCATGTAGTCCAAGGAGGTACATCTCAGGTCATTCACACCAACATGGACAATGACAGAGTCATATTTGTACTTTTTCTGGAGTGACATGAGTGCATGCGTTATGTGGCGAATCCTGGCACCCAACAGGCAGCTGACAGTAACTTTCTCCTTGTTTAGCCTGGTGAGTGGAACATCAGTGTGCCTGACTATAGAGTCACCTATGACTAGAGTGTTGCGTACGTTGTTATGCCTTATGGGCTGTGGTTGAGTGGCACTCTGAGTTTGTGGGCTATGTGTCATTTGGGTTGTGTTGGGGGGTGGAGTTTGCTTGTGTTTCTGCTTTGGAGGTCCCTGTTGCTTGGGCAGGTTTTTACTGAGAGCCTCCGCGAATGTAGGTGTGTGTTTTGTGTTTCTATGTGTGTGTTTTGGTGGTGGAGGTTTTGAGGGACTATGTGCTGAGTGTGGTGTGGTGCAAGTGTTTACCTTCTCCTCTTGATAGTCTAGTCCAGTCTTGGGTGAAGAGAGCTTTGCTTCCAGTTTGGCTATATAAGTGCATCTCTCACAGGTTGTAGTGTTGGGTGGTAGGAGGAGAGGGCTGTCCGTGTACATGAGGCAATTACTGCATTGCCCCAAGATGCCCAGATTCATCAGGTAGACAGGAGAAAACACCGGGAGCTGACCCTTAGACATGCCTGGATAGGTGCTTATTTGTTAAGTACTAGAAACTGTTTTCCTCAAGACAGTGAGGAAAGTTGAGTGCTGTAGTAATTTGTAGCTTACTTAGTGCTTACAATAAGTTCTGAACAAGTGCTGAGTTCAAAGAAACAGACTTGAGTGCTGAAACAAAAAACTGGCTAGTTCTAAGAAACAAAATTAAGCTAGAAGTCTTACCTCCAACACAGAAAGGCTTGGGGGCCTAGAAGCCTACAAATAGTCCTGGACACAGCAATTGTATATCCAGACTAGGGTTTTCTGGTTTGATGTTTTTCTATAGGTGTTTCAGCAGCTGCCTGAAAGCAATGTGCCAGAATTTGAAAAGCTTGTAAAAACATGGAGTAACTTTGCTGTCTTCTATAAAATCCATACATATTTTCATGAAAAGCTCACAAATATTTTTTATACTTAATAGGTTCGAGAAACTGTGACGAAGGGTTTGGAAAACATAGGAGGTAAGAATGACAAAGCTTAATATTCTAGAAGTATAGCAGAACTTATTGATTTTCCTGTTTGAAGACTGGACAGTGTCCTCAGCAGTGTTTGGTACTGAATTCTCATAGCCATTCACCATGTTTCCAGTTGTGGTGATTTAGATTTTGTGATGTAGTTGTGTGGTAACTGGCAGGGAAGATTAGACTAACCTGGTAGCTTTTTGGTGGGGAATAGATTCATGCTGTGGAATCACTCACTATGTTTCAGTTTCTGAAAAGCAAATGTCTGTGTGGTGTGTAAACTGCTAAGTGTCATGGGAACTGATTACAGCCAAAGACATTGATAGGAAATTGCGTGAAGGAAAGAGAGCAGAGAAGGAGAGAAATGTGACCAAAATTTCACAAAGAGGTCTGCAGGGGTTTAAGGAAATGCTGTTTTACAAAAAAGGGCAGTGCGACCATGGAGCAATTAGCAAGAAAACATGATTGCAGGAAGGTATTTGTATAAGCACCCAGATCAATAGCTTAGAAATTAAGGTGCAGGTTTATCAACTGGTAGATCTGGGGGCGAAACCTGGTTAAAGCACAACTGGGCAGCAGCATTATCTTTGCAGAAGAAATGCCTGGCATTCTTTCATAATATGCCTCTATGGGGCCTACCCATACTGTTACCATAAGTCGATTTTGACTGGAGGACATCTAACTTACTGTTTACTTATATGTGTAAGTTAGCAATAATGCCTGACACGGTGTGGGTTACAAAGAAATAATAGAGCACCCAGAGGTGTTGTGAATCCCTCTGGGTGGTCTTCTCTTCTACACTAGCAGACTACTGTGTTATTTCATTTGCTCAGCACAGAAACCTCTAAAGCCACAGCAGGATACAAATTATCATATCAAAATGTTTTCCAACCAAGCCTGACTGAACCAAAGTATCACTTTATTTTACTTGGGTGCAACCCCCCACACACACACACACACACACACACTCCACTTACAGGAGACTTTGCCTCTTGCAGCCCTTTAGTTAATACAACTAATTCTGAGGTCACATGTGTCAATATATATGCTGGTTATGTACTGGTTCATCAGAATTTTGGAACATTGAAACTTCTATTAATATCCTTGAGCTGGCAGCACAAAGTACTGCCCTTTGGCCCTTCCTCTGCTTCCAAGGTATTTACTAAGATGACAGGTATGGGGGCAAGGGTTTTGTAGCAGTTAGACATCCTTGGTTTCCCTTTTGAAGGTAACCGCTTGTTGGTGGATCCCTCACATACGTTTCTAGTGCTGGCTTTGGCCTAGACACTCTCATGCCCTTACTACCTGAGCAGCATCATCTTTGCTTCCATTGCAGCACAGCTAATTCGTTGGGAGCAGTGCTTGATATTGTCAGTTTCTGTTCTTTGCCATACTCTAACTAGACAAGGATACAGAAATCTGGATTTAAGGGCTGACAATACATATGTTCATTCTAAGTGTTTGCTGTTGTACTTGCATTAGCTTACAACAAAAATATTTTCAGTGTTGTTGACCATCTCTGTTTGCATCCTGCAGGGGAGTAAGTGCTACCATGACCTGCTGAACTAGAAATTGACACACAGTACCAGACCCTGCTGTTCTGTAATTTAAACTGTTTCATCTTTCATGCTGAAGATGGGTTTCCCCTTTTATGCTTTTCCCTGATGCCCACCCGCATACAGGGTGGAGTTTGCAGAGTTGTGATCTGTTTAGCTATAGGACCAATGGAGCCCACATAAAAGCATTTCCTGCATCAAGTTCATGGGAGAATTACATCACACTGCAAATGACAGCAGACACAGATCATAGGAAAATAAGCATAATGCACTTTGACTCGTAAACAAAACATAAATCAAAACTTACATAACCATAGTTCCTCTCTTTAGCCCCCAGTGTTAGGTAGGTAGTTCTACTGCCACTACCTTTAACTTTTATGTGTTATCTCAAAAGTCACAGTATGGTGGAGAAGGAGCTGGAGAACTTAATTGACAGATCTCACACTGCAGAAAGATTACCATCTCTGCTCAAGAGTTAGGTTACCGTGCTAGCAACAATCTAGTCACTGAACTTGAGGTTGTTCTCACAGGTAATTATTTTTTCTTGGGTCTGTAGCCTCAATAGGCATTAATAAATCCTAATCTCTGTTGGAAAGAGACAGCCAGTCAGTGTTATGAGACCTTCAGAGATGCTCTGAATGTGGCTGTAGGCAACAACATATACTCTCCAATGCCCAAGTTTCCTCCTTGATGTCTGGCTAGCTTTGGATATAGCGTGATGATCTCCCAAAAATAAGGATACCTAGATTTCAACCAATTCACAATGATGATATGGTATCAAAGTTCAGCTCCTGTCATCAAGAAACTGTGTTGTGGGAAGGAGACACCTTTTCAGTACATCGGGAAGGAAATCTTTGAGTGTCTTGTCCGGACTTCTCACCTTCTCGTGAAGTTTCATGCAGTATTGCCAACATTCATGTACTTGATTTTTGGTGTCGCGTATGAGCCTGGTTTGGGGCCTTTTACATGGTGATCAAAAATTTTGGGGTCAGCCCGGTTCTATTTACCTCTTTTGCAAGAGCCAAAATGTTGTGTGTCCCTGAGAAAATGAAGGCCTGATATTTTTTTCAAGAACCATAATGCGGGCTTCAGAAAGAAGTACTCGGGTATTCCAATCACTAAGTAAGACCCTGTCAGGGATAAGTATATGTGCATATCCATTCTTTTTTTAACACCTTTATTGAATTACATACATTTATATAAAAGAAAATACACAATGTTGATATGTTCACAGTTATCAACATTATACATCACATCTATTCTTTTATACAATTATCATCAATACATTACATAAATTGATCAGTTCCTGCCTTTCATTAAACATCACTCCTCCTACAAAACATTATTCTGCATATACTGTTCCCACAATTTCCATTTTTCCATGTAATTTGCTCCTATCCTTTTCTAAAGACCCCACTTCCATTTCTTTTATCTCTTTTACAATATTCACTACTTCAAACACTGTAGGGTTAGACTTTGAATTATATTTTCTAGTAATTGCATTTTTGACAGCCACTAGTATTAAACTTAACAAGATCTTACCATGTCTAGGCAATTTAGATCTTGTATCTCAGCTCATAAAAATCATTTCATTTGTTACACCTATTTGCTCACCCAGTATTTCTGACACAGTGTTATGTAAGGAATTTTAAAGTCTACAAATTATTACACTCCCGAAACATATGCCTCCAGTTACCTCCCTCTTCCCTGCTACACCTCCAGCGTTTGCCATCTACCTGAGGAAAAATTCTTTGGAGTCTGCATGGGGTATAAAAATGCCTACACAAACATTTTCAATAAAAAAATCCTAAACCTTCTAGACTTTGTTACATATTTGGGAGCCATACATATGTCTTCCCATTGTTTCCTTATAAATTGCTTATACAGCCTCTCTTCCCAATCTTCTAACCTCCTCTAATTGCTCCCTATACATATCATGCAATATTTTATATGACCTACTAATTATCCCTTTAACAGCAACTTCTATTCTAGACATAACTAAAAACTCTACCAGAGCATGTCTTTCGCTTAGGCTCCCCCTGTCCCCTTCTCTTTGAATATACTCTGATATCAATCCCTGATAGGGAGGGCAGTCTCTAGCCTAAAGTCCAAATGCCTTCTTGGTCTCTTCCCATTCTATTACATTTCCCTCTCTAGGTATTTGCTCCCAATACCTTTGTTCCTATGCCAGTTTTCTCCAGTAAGTTACAGCCCCCCTTGCCTATTCTTGCTTCTTTCTCCATTCTCTTGTTGGCTTAGTACTGAAGAATATTTCTGCTACTTTATGAATATAGTATTTTATATGGCTGTTATTCTCCTTAAGGATCTGCATCCAGAAGCCCTCTCTTTCCTTATTTCTTGAAAGTCCACTACTTCATCATCCCTTTCCACTTTGAATTATAGGTTTCTGCTTGTGTTTTATGTATTGTTATAATACACACACACACACACACACACACACATATATATATATATATATATATATATATATATATATATTAGCACTAAAAACTGTCCTCAGAGATAAGAATATCAGGAATACAAATGACTAAAACACTTCTTAATATAAAAGAACGACGAAGGAGCCAGTAGCTAAGCTTTCGTCCTTTTAATAGTATCAAGAACTTTATCAAACAGCAGTAAGATGAAAACCACAGTATATATACCCTAGTGGGTGTTACCAAAAAAGAGTAGACTACTGAAACCAGACAGTATATAAATAATGTAAATCTCAGAGCCAATAAAATACTGTACATTATATTAAATTCCAAGGGTGAGCAGTGTTTACATAAACAAGAGCTGTAGCAGTACAACTACTGAAGCAAAAGCAAATGTTAATATATGCTTAAACATAAAAGTTAAATATATTATCTAAGAACATATTTTGAAAGACTTTTTTGAAAAACATTATAAAAAGCAGACTCTCAATAATAAGACAGTGTTTGGGTAAGAGGGGAAACTTTAGCATTTTCTGCTAGAATAAAAGAACATTTGGCAGCAATTAGAAGGCATGATTCCAAAAATGCCCTTGCTAAGCATAGTTTATTATGTGATAACTTTGCCAGTTTCACTTTTCTTATATTACAGAAGATAGATTCCTTCTTTGGTGACATCAATACACTACTTGAAGTAAAATAATTAAGTTGGCAGCTTAGATTCAATTCAGATGCACCGCCTGGTTTGAATGAAAGTCTAAATATTAGATGTGTTCTCAGGTGGCAACGCTAAAGTTTCCCCTCTTACCCAAACATTGTCTTATTATTGAGAGTCTGCTTTTTATAATGTTTTTCAAAAAAGTCCTTCAAAATATGTTCTTACCAACCTACATTTTTTATTTTTTATATTTTTCCCCCTAACAGATTTGTTTGTTTTTCATTTGAATTGTACATGTTATAGGTCACATTAAAGGTGGGAAATGTTTTGAAATGATTTATTGTGGTCCAGAGGCGCAGGAAGCTGTTGAAGACTGGGGGGCTCGGAGGGTGGGGTCTATATTATTACATCGAATTTTATAAACATCGAATGTTATAATATCGAACCCGTAATGTCGAACGCTGAAAACAGCGAAGGTGCAGGACACCAAATTCTTTCCCAGGGAAAGAATTTGGTGGGCTGTTGCTGTGGCTTCGCTGTTTTCGGCGTTCAATATGTTGGAATGTTACGGGTCGGGTTCAAGTAAGTGTGCAATTGTGTGTAGGTTAGGGTTAGGGGGTGGGTTAGGTGAGTTAGGGTTAGGGAGTGGGTCAGGTAAGTGTGCTGTTGTGTGGACGTTAGGGTTAGGGCGCGGGTCAGGTAAGTGTGCGATTGTGTGTAGGTTAGGGGGCAGGTTAGGTGAGTTAGGGTTAGGGCGTGGGTCAGGTAAGTGTGCGGTTGTGTGTAGGATAGGGTTAGGGGGCGGGTTAGGTGAGTTAGGGTTAGGGCGCGGGTGAGGTGAGTGTGCGATAGTGACAGACTTTAGGGTTACGGTTGGGTTAAGGTAAGTGGATAGCTAGTAGTGTATGTAAAGATTAGTTTAGGTTTAGGTGTAGGATTTTAAGTGTATGTGTGTGGATTGCTGTTTTTTTGTGTGTGTTTGTGTTGTGTGTATGTTTCTCGGAATAGCTATTTTTTTGTTCCCCGGGAAAAAATTTGCTATTCTGACTGTTCAATGTTTTCAGATTTCGGTGTTTGGGGTTCGATATTATAACATTTGATGTTAAAGAACTTCGATGTTATAATATAGACCCGGAGGGTGAGAGGGGCACTTAGTGTTCTAAAAAGGGCAGTTTTTTATAACTATTTACTATCACACATAGGTTCACTTGGAGGACTTTTTAAGCTTAGCCAATTCCCTTTTGTTGCTTGATTCTTGAATTAACATTTTCTGATTGGTCTTACTTATCCCATGGCTGATAATTGTATATTAGCCCTAGTGAGAATAACTGTGATCATTCCATAGATAATTTGAGGGGACCTATATAAGGGATGCAGCATTTAGGAACTGCCTCTATCCATTTGTGGCATGAGGGGCAATCGTGGAGTACATTTTCTATTGCCCATCTTTAAATCCAAGTTGGATTTGAATATGGACAGATGAGTTTTGTTTTATTTTTATGGATAGTTTGTTCTGGAACAGTGGTAGCCTCTGTGGTATATATCATCTCTCCACAACATTAAGGTCCATGAAAAAATAGGTACAAATTTGTACGCTGATTAACGCAAAATTTGCATACATAATTACACAACCCCACCCACTCCAAAGGAATTGTGGGATACCAACTTTCAAATGCAAACTGAAGAACAGAACCAAAATATAGCACCAGAGTCCCCCTGCAGCCATTCCAATGTCCCATCACCTGGCTATTTCACCCTATTTACCATAAACACTAATGTGTGCATACTGCTTTACTTCTACAATGATTATATGGATTTTATTTTTTTTTTTTTACATTTTATAGCACAGTGCACAAACACTAACATATCTGCTAAACAAAGCAATACTGTCTCACAATGAAAATAGACTTGGCATTAAAACTTCTCTGCCCTTGAAACTCACATTCATTGAAACAGCATTAAAACCAACACCACATCCAAAGAAAATGCATCTGACAAGTGGTGGATTAAGATTACCTTTGGGCTGTTTTCAAATCAGAGGCCCCTTGCGCACAAAACAAGAAACATACATGCGTTCTTTGATACACCTTCCTGACTTTATCAAATTATATTCCTTGTATAATACAGCACACTTGTTAGACACAAGTTAGAGCGCATTTTAAATTTATTGTTTGAACATTTTTCCAGTAGGCAATGAAGCAAAATGCATGCACCAATAATGACAAAACTGCCCTATTCAGAACATTTCCATGATAACAGTCTACTTCTACACACAATATATATTATATATATATATATATATATATATATATATATATATATATATATATAAAATACAAATACAGAATCACAGTAGTGTAAGCCATAGGCATGTTGCACAGCTTCTTGCACTTATTTTCAATTGGGGGGGGGAGGGGCAGAAGGCCAAACACCAGGGACACATTTTAAACATTGCTTGTATAATTTTGGAAAGTTGTTGCATAAAATGTTGTGTTATCACTGTACATGTCACTGCCGAGTCTTGAACCCAGAACCCTGTGCACTACAGTCAGAGCAACATACCACTAAGCTAAATCTGTTTCCTGAAAGACAGGAAGACAAACTTAAATGGCTATCATTTAGTGCATTCAGTTCTCACTTATCACCATAGCTCTCAACCTCTTAGCACAAAAATACAGTACAAAGCCAATAATGGGGGAATACAGCCCCAAAATAGAGACACGTTTCAAATAATGATCTTATAAACTTAGAAAATTGCTAGCATAAAAGGTTTTGTTTTACTGCTCCTGAAAAAACAGAGATTTAATGAGGAACAGAACAAAATTGTGAGGCAAAAATTCACAAGTGATGGTGGCTAGGGACTTTAGGCTCTTTTTGCCTGCACTCAAGGTACAGGATTTGAGGCTATGTACCTCTAGCCACCAGATGTATCCTGTTGGGGGCATTTTCACACACACACAGACACACACCACACTTTCTCTGAAGACAGTACCTTAGCTCTGCATACAGTACTCCCGAAGAAGAAGGCAGCAGTTAATCCACGGCTGAATGTCTGCCTGAACAGCCATTATCCCCAACTCTGCAATAAAAGGAATCCGAGACTGCAGTTAAAAGAAAAATCTACAGCAAAACTGCAGTTAAATAAGAAATCTGTTCAAACAGGCAAAACTGTTCAAACATGTGCGTGGTCATTGCACACATGATAACGAGTTGGGACGGTTGCAAGTGCTGCAAAAGTGGGGGGGGGGGCTCTCTCCCCTCGCTCTATGGTTCTGGTGCCCATGTTGTGGTCTAATTTTTGTATATCTCAAAAACCTGGCATTTTAAGATGGGTTTGTACACTTTTTATATCCACTGTACATCCCTCTGTTTTATAAAAAAATTCATAATATTTATGAAATATCTCTATTACTACTACAGGATATCCAATTATTTTTCTTGCTATAGGCTCCTTAAGTCTGGCAACAATCCTTTCTACTTTCTATTGCCTAAATCATTGTGCTACAAATTTTTATGCTCTGGAATTATTATAAAAAATGTTTAACAGCAATCTTGTTAAACCCATGCTTATTATCCAGGTACTGCCCTATGTTCTCTTTACCACTCTGCAATTGCACCTCTTGTTGTTCTGTGACATCTTCCTTATTCTGCAATACTTTACTGTAGTCAGCCCCTCTATATAATTCTTATTACTTCTTAACCACATCTCTTTTTCTTTAATTTTATGTTATTTTTAAACTTCACTTTCATTTTATCCCAACCAATATCTATAACTTCTGAAGAAATTTCTCTCTTCCCTAATAGCTCTCAAATAATTTATACTACCCATTCCTTAAATTCTTCTGTTTTTAACTAATAGGTACGGAAACACCACTGTCTCATTTGTACTTAATTGTCCTGCATTTCTGTCTTAGTTATTGCAGCATGATGTGAAACAATTATTGGATGTGTGTCAAAGTTTTCAATTAAATGGACATGTTCCTGTGAAATATAATTTCTGTCTAGTCTAGCCCAGTTATTGCACCTTGGGGAATAATATCTAAATTATCTCCTAGTTCCTTCTACTGAATTCACGTCTTCCATGCAAAATATTTTTATACATTTCTTCAGAAATCTACCTTCTTTTGTTATATTTTCCTTTCTAGGTCCATGAGATAGTTCCAGTCACCACCTGTAAGTAATATTTCCTGCTGAATGCAGATTATTTCTCCCACAAAATTCTTAAACTCCATATTAGCAGTTTTAGGTGATATATAAATGCATGCCAGCATCAGCCTTCTCCCTTGCCAGTAGCCCCTTATTACCACAAACCTACCCTTAGTATCTATTTTACCTCTTCTAACACTATTGGAGTTCCTCTAGCAATTAGTGTAAGTACTCCCCTTTTCATTTGTCCTAAATACTCTGCTGAACATCCGTCCTGAAATCCTCTATCAAATTCACATGCTCACTTCTTTCCAAGTGTGTTGCCTGTAGCACTCATTTGCACTCTGTATTTTTTAATATAATTCTGCACTCTTACCTTTTTGTTTATACCTCTGTGGCATTCACATTCCAAAATAATATGTTTAATGTAGCCAGTATAAGTTATTATTCCCGCCTATTATATATATGACAGCTTTTTAAATGTCTAGTTCCAGCTTTTGTGTTAGATGCAGCCACTAATGTGTGGCAGGTTGAACCTATGTTACATTTTACAAGACTTTTTGTTTTAATGAAAACCCTCAAACAAAAAAAAAAAACAAACACACCCCTAGAACAACCCATAATTTATAAACTTAAAATAAATACACAGAACTATGCAGATCTTCAAATAATACAATTTAACCCTCCTGATAGCAACAACTAACCCAAATTGACAGCTGCAACTACAGGCATTAACCTAAAATTAAGGTTATCCAAGCTAAGATGCATGTTGCAGCCTGTGCTCCTATGTACACTAATTGCTGTCTGTTCTTGTCTTATCTTTATTTTCTCCCAGATGTGAAAAAAACAGCTTATAAGCTTTCAGAAAACATTAACTTTTAGTCTTAGATGTGCACTGACTATCTTTAATTAAATTAAAAGATACATTATTCTAGTAAATGCATTAAAGAATTTTGTTAACAAAGACTCTTCTTCAGCAGTCTCATACTCAGCCAGTCTTTTCTTCATTTTGACCTTTGATTTTTTACAGTTTTATTAGTTCATCTGAATGACTGTTTAAAGCTTCTTCCATTTTTCCAGCATTTTGTTATTTGACTTGATATATTCTTTCAATGTTTCATTTATTTTAATCAGCTCTGAGCACATTTGATTTATTTTTTTCTTCTAAAGCACTGGAAGCCATATCTTGTAGCAAAGCTGGAGCTTCAACTGCTTTTTGCTGAACTGTTACAGGATTCTTCTCAGTCAGTGTTTTCTCTTTACCTTTTCTAGTTGATTTTTTAAGGCTCTTTAAGTTTCTTCTTTGCTGGAATCTAGGCAATGTACTTAGTAGTCAGTAGAAGAATTTTTCAAAACTAGGCAGAATTACTGCCTGTTATCAATCAGTTTCTTTTTTTCACACAGGGAGAGCTGAAATTAAACTGTTGATCAGTGTGCAGCCATCTTGGAAAGCCCTCTGCATATCCATTCTCTGAGCATAGTAGAGAGAGAGAGAGATGAACCTCTTCAGAATGCAAGAATATTTTAATGTAACAAAAACTTCCAGAAGGTGACTGAAAGTTTAGCAGCTAGCGTGCAAGAGAACTGCATCTCCTTGCACCATTTTGTCCTTTCAGAGATGCTGGACTCCTAAAAGGCTTTGACTGTGTTTGGCTCCACTACCCACTTGTTTCATATGTCCACCATAATTCCTCTGAAAATGTCTTTTTTATGTGTACATTTAACTGTGTCTCTTTCCTTTCCTTTCCTTTCCTTTATTGCCTTGTATAACCATATTGTTTCAGTGATATTCTACTTCCCTTTAGCATCTTGAATACTCTCCGGCATATCTTTTCAGAGATGTAATCTCCCTTTTTCTTTAAGACCTTCAGAACTTCACATGGTATTCCAGCTGTACCTTAGTAGGGACTGGCGGTAGGGTGTTATAATCCAGATATGGAATTTACTCCCTAAAGTTACCGATCTCTGGTTTGCTTTTAATGCCACTTACTCTGTGCTTGATGATGTATTAGCTTCTCCATAATAAGTCATTTTCTTGCTCCCTATTTTTTCAGTTTTTGTCTCCAAAGTGCGTATTCTACCCATATATTGTTATTCTCCATATGAAACAGCATGCATTTTGAAGGACAGATGTGACATAGCTACCTCCTAACATGCCTTTGTTCTCTTTAGTCCATTTTACAAACTCACTTCCCCATCAGATACTGTCAATCCCCACCTTAGTAACAACATCAGAGAGACTGACAGTTTTATGCATCTTTTTTAAAGCAAGAGGAAAGACATGAACTGGAGAAGGACCCAGTACCAACCCACCCCCACCTGTGACCTTTTCACCCTCTCAAAACTCTCTCCTGACTACTATCTTTGGCTCTTTACTACTGAACTGCTTTATCCATTCACACAGTTTACTACCCACAATCATTTTTCAAGGAGCTGATATTGTGAAGTTGAGTCAAAGGCTTTGCTGGAGTTCTGCTGCGTCTCACAGGATTGCCTATTTACACTTTCCAGGTGACCCACTCTCAGAACTGTATCAGAATAGTATTATAGGATCTACTTCTTGTAAATACAAGCTACAATTCAGTGTGCAGCTCATTATATTCTAGGAACCTCATTAAGCTCTACCTTTAGGAGTACCATCATTGTTTTTATGATCACTGGGCTGCTCCATTCTCTGATTCTGCAGAGGGGAACCAGCACATTTGTCACCAGTTCCCCCGGTCCACCCCCACAGTACAGGCCTGTTGAATGATCCTCTAAGAAGGTTAATTAAAATTTTGATAGCTATTTTTAAGGATCCTAATTGGGATCCCATTGATCCTTAAGCCTTTTCCTCCTTCAGACATCCTAGCGGCCTTGTCATTTCCTTAGTTGCTCCCAGTTTGTCTTATCTTCCCTACTCCTGACATGCCTTTCCAGAATGACCATCCTTTTACATCCCTTGGTGAATACCAGTATAAAATATTTTACACTCTTTCAAGAACAACCCGTCTCTCTCTCTCTCTCTCTCTCTCTCTCTCTCTTGAAACTTGAACTTCAGGATGATCTGTTGTTACAGCCATCTTTTTTGAACCAGCTAACATGACAGAGCTGATACTTTTGTATCTTACACAACAGACTTATTCCATGCCAGTTCACCAATTTTCCATCTGCCTTCTTGGAGATTAACTTCTTTCCTTCTTTAATGCTTGTTTTTTTAGTAATTTCTCTCTTTTAATGTATTTTTAATAAGTATAGATAAGATAATTAAGTAGCTATCGGTTTGAGAAAGTGGCTAAATTTTGAAACAGGTGAGCAGCTAAAGAGGAAAACATTTGAGCATCTAAAGAGGAAAACATTTAACAGCCAATTAAACTTCTCTGACAGTGTTCTAGCTTTCTTCACAATGTGAACTACATCTGAAGGAAAAAAGGGAACTGTCTGAAATTAAACATCTTCCTGGTATGAAGAGTCTTATTTCATATTTGGATGAAATGCATTTCTGTGTTGCTGAGATAGAAGAGGTGTCAACATCCTCCATTACAGGACAGTGAAGAATATAGCAATAACCCACGCCTGGGTGTGGGTAATGCGGGATTTACCCACGGTTGGCATGCCAAACAAAGACAACCGTGGGTAAATCCCGCATTTCCCACACCCAGAAGTGGGTTATTGCTATTATACTATGACATTATTTAAGAAAAGAAATAATTACTTTTCTTAAATAATGGCATTGTATAATGCCTCTTTGCTGCCCTTCCGCAGCTGGCTGGTATCCGCGGCAGTTCTGATGTACTGCGCATGCCTACGCAGTACATCAAAGCTGTGGCCAAAAGCAACGGAGAAAGTAAGATCCTGTTGCTTATTACTGTTTCGCTATGTTAAATGGGTTTAACATAGCGAGACAGCTTTAAAATAAGCAATGGAGATGTCCGTTGCTTATTTTAAAGCTGTCTCGCTATGTTAAACCCATTTAACATAGCGAAACAGTAAAAAGCAATGGAGATCTTGCTTTCTCCATTGCTTTTTTTTTTTTAAACCTGTCTCGCTATGTTAAATGGGTTTAACATAGCGAGACAGCTTTAAAATAAGCAATGGAGATCTCCGTTGCTTATTTTAAAGCTGTCTCGCTATGTTAAACCCATTTAACATAGCGAGACAGGTTTAAAAAAAATCAACGGAGAAAGCAAGATCTCCGTTGCTTTTTACACACTGTGTCACTATGTTAAAGGAGTTTAACATAGCGAGACAGCTTTAAAAAAAGCAACGGAGATTTCCGTTGCTTTTTTTAAACCTGTGTCGCTATGTTAAAGTCTTTTAACATAGGGAGACAGTGTTTTAAAGAGACTTATACTAATGGAAAAAGTCCGGGCGACCGGACCTTTTTCCATTAGTATAAGTCGATTTACAACGTGCACGCTGGCCAATCAGCGTGCAGGTTTTGGAATATTAATGGGGGGTCATGGTATAATTGGCTATTTTGGCCAGATTTCTTTTGGACTTTTTTGTGCTGTAAGAAATACATAAGGCCCACTGGTAGGCGAAGGTATCAGTTTTTCTTGTCCAAGTGTTTAATAGTTGCTGTTTCTTTCATTGTATAATTACCCAGTTTACTCAATTCTGGGTTGTTGAGAGGCAGAGCCTTCTATGTTCATTCATTGAATACATCAAAAAGGTTTATTCCCCCCCCCCCCCTCTAACTTTCAGTGAAAATCAATATTGACTTCTTCAACTTCCACTCACTGGTGACCTGCTTAGAGATTCTGCTACTGTCCACCTTCCCTGGTATATACAAAGCCAGAGGTGAGATGCAAATATAGATTATCACTAGAGCCTATGGATGTCTCTCTGCTTTCTGAAGAACAGATGGCTTGAAGTTGCATTTATTTCAGACTGGTTTAGTGATATGTTGAAGTAATAGGAAACAGTGGAAGCACCTTCTTCATAAAGAATGTCCTTTCACATCCCACTAATAAAATACTCTCCAGAATTTAAGAGCATTTCAAAAAGAAATATATTTGGGGTGGTTCATTTGCAGAGTAATGCTATTGCCTTAAGCTAGTAAGTAGTACCTAACCACACAAAGTGTGAGTTCTGGAACCCCAGAGACAATTTCCGCAATTAAAATTAAGCCCAGTAGTATGAATCCCATTCATTTTTTTCTGGTTAGCCACTCACTGGTGAAGTGTAAATCAATCAGTAATGACCTTATTATGCCTAATTATGAATATTTGCACATCATATGTTGAACAAAGTCTAAACAGGTAGATTAGACCATGGCAGTGCAGACAGGCTCTATATTGGTCAGTCAGCCACTGGTGTTGTGATTGGTGTATACTTTTCCACACAGCATCTGCTGTTGGCCAAAAATGTAATTATCAATATCTGTATCAGTGCCAAAATGTGACTCTGAATGCATCATACAAAAGTTTTCTTCTTCTTCTTCCTAAATATATAAAAAATTGTATATGTGTTCATGGATACAGGTGGTGCGATGAAGCTTTGTTGGAAGATATGTCCAGGTCTGGTGTTCTTCAGACTAATACCTGAAATAGCTATTCCCAAACGTTTTGACATGATGGGGCCTCATGTACTACTAAAATTGTCAGAGAATGTTAAGTCTTCATATTGTACCATTGCTAATTTGTACAAAAAAAAGGCTCCTCTGTGACAGCAGCAATAACTTTAAGAATAATAACTTTGGGAGTCCTGTTAAACCACAGTTGAATTTTAAGTGACTTCAATCCTCAGTGATAAATGTTTTTTGTCTCAGCCTTTGATGCTGCCTTTTTTTCCTTTGGTAGAAAGCCTTTAAATGTGTTCCCCTATTAGGAGAATTGCTTTTTCTCTCTAGCTCTCTTTTCAATGTATCCCTATGCCTCAGTTATTCTTTTGTTTCCACCATCCCAAACAGGGAGCATTCTTGGTATCTTAAGCTAGAAATGGAAGCAGGCTGTTGAGGGGCCATTTGGCCTGCAGATTGCACAGTTCATCAATCAGTATGAGCACTTACATCACTGTGGCCACAGTCAGACCCCATTACAGATTTGTATAAGTTGTCTTCAACTTCAGACATGTGCAACAAGCCACCACATTTCCACATACAACATGATAAAGCTGCTGGTTTCCATTCCCATGGAAAAAAAGACACGTAACTATTACTATTCAGTCCTTTCAGCATATGGCCCAGTAGTCAAACTAAGGTCACCTGTGCCACAGGCAGGAATGCTCTTCCTCTGAAGTATTATTTGTTCCTTGCTTTACATTTATTTTGGTGATTTCTCTACAGTTGATTTCTTGCTTTTGAGCTCAACTTTTTTCTTTTTTTTCTAATCAGGTGCAACTTTGGTTGCCTTGTTAAATTTAGCCAAACATTTACAGTTATCAGTATGAAGTGTTACTCCAAGATATACTTTTAAGTACTAATTCTTAAATGCTGTTTGTCTTTCACAAGTATGATTGTTAACATACATATTTGGAAATATTGCATAGAAAATTAGCAAGAACCGACAACAAGCTGTTATTTCCCGAAATAAAAAAAAATTTTATACTTGTTAGTCCATTGAAAACATGCAAAAAGGAGCAACAAAGTAATTGTGGTGGAACATTCCACTGAGTAACTGCTTTAAAGAAATGAAGATGGCATAAGGTAACATCAGCTTTACACGCTGCTTTGTTTTAGCTCAATACCCATGTTGTATCAACCTAATGACAGCTGATGGTGACCGGAAAGAAACAAATTTGTTGCACCTGCAGCTGTCCTTAAAGGAAAGTCGTGTTGTAGAAGATGTACATTGTACACAGTGTGCTGACTGGAATCATTTGCTAGTTTTTTCCTCTCTCTCTTTGGCTCTTCCTGACCATGAAGCTCCTGCAGTTACCGCACAGAATCATTTTCATTTGCTGTCCTCCTTTTTCTACCCTAACTTAGCATCCCACATTAACCCTTGTTAGGAATCTTCTTCTTCCAAAGCAGAATTTCTTTCAATAGCCTCATCTTGTTAACAAATTATGGGAGGACAGGGGACAATGAAATAGTAGAATGTGCCTGTAGGATGCCACGTTTGGTGGTTTACTATTTTTGCATAAGTGCCTGTTCCTTTACCCTGGCACATTATGTGCTTGGCATACTGTACTCCATTTCTGCTACATGTGTGCACTCCCTTACACATGCTGTGGAGCTGTCATGCATGTGTGGCTTTGCTATGTTGAGTATTTATCTCTGGTCTTAACTGCTGCATACTCTACTCTTCCATATCACCAGGGAGCAGCTTTGCAGTGGACTGGACCTCCCCTCTCCTTCCAGGATGGGCAACCTATCATGAGCCACTCACACCCAACCTTTCTGCTTAGCTCCTCCTTTGCCTGGGACATTAATCAGCTTTGGACTGTCTCAATTATAGGGCTTTATCCCTCTATGCATTTTTTGTATTAATAGGATTCAGAATTACTTTGTTTTGCTTGATGTGTCTTAACTGTGTCTTAAACTTTTGTCTCCTACAGTTGCATTGCACTCCGTGATGACAGGTGGGAACATTGGAAAGCAGATGGTTAGTCTGTCAGACAACAGCTAAAGTATCCCACCAAAAGACAGCTATGTGAAATGCAGAAATTTCTCAATCAACAGCCACACAATCAGCCTTTTTCACTCCTCCAGAATCTGCTGAATAGTTTTGTTACTGGATAATAGCAATAAAACTAATGTATTAATTGTTCAGATGTGTCCTGTTTTACTCATACCTATGCAGAGAGATTTAATGGATACAGTTTCATTAACAAGATACAAAATTACTGTCAGTAGATCCCTAACATGGGATAAGGTAACACAAAATGAACAAAGTTTGGCATCTTTAACTTTTTCAATACAGTTTTACTTCAAAGACTTAAAATATTATAGCATCACTGTGAGTTTAGGTTAAGGTGTATGCCTCACAGGAGTGGCAGAAGGGGTCCATTTCTGATCCCTGGTCACAGTCTGCATGGAGTTTGTGTGTTTTCTCTCCGCCCATTTAGGTTTTCTTTGCATAATCTAGTTTCCATCCACTTTCAAATGTGCTGGTTTATCGAGTAGTCTATACTGTCTATTTGGGTCTACTTAAAATGATTGACAGATACAAACATGCATACAAGGGAAAGTCCCTCTACACCACCACAACCTTCATACACACACACACACACACATATATATATATGTATATATATATATATATATATATATGTGTGTGTGTGTGTGTGTGTGTGTGTGTGTGTGCATAAGCACATCCTAACTGGAAGATTCATACATCCAAGAGTGAAACAATACTAATTTCATGAACTTTAATCGTACTTTGACTTAGGAATGGGGTCCATTCCCGTCATGGTATTAGAAACCCAAAAGACTTGGAGAAATTAAAAATGGGAGATTCAACAATATCAGCAAAAGGGAGACAATACCTGACATGTCTGTGAACATTCAGGGAATGTTCTTTGACCGCCTATTAGGAAACAGGGCTTGAAATGGAATTGTCTGAGGGTGACTCCGTGACCACTTTTGTCATGGAGGAAGGGTTGGTTGTAACACTCATCCTATCTTTGTGAAAGAGTAGAAAAGGTTTAGTGCACACCAAAGCCTATAGTTCTGACACTCTCCTAGCAGATGTAAAGGCCACCAGTAGAACAGTTTTCCATGTTAAGAATTTTATAGAAGCAGTGGAGGCTTAGTTCATAAGAAGCCTGTGCTACATTTTTCTATCACATAATTCAGGTCCCATGAAGGAAATGCCTTTTTCCAAGTTGGTTTGAGGTGCAATACTCCACTCCCTTCAAGAATTGCTTTACAAGTCTAGGGGTAGACAAGGGCAGATCTAGAGGAAAGCAAGCTGAAATGGCTGATAGGTAAACTTTGAAATAAAAAGCAAGTCAGTCCTAAACAACTCACTGAGATACTGGAAGATCAGAGAAACATCTGCTACCTTTAAGTTCTGACCTTTGCCCTGCCTCCAGTAGCAAAGCCCCTTCCACTAAGATATGCAATTCGGTCATGTCTGCTTCTTGCTGGATCCTGAGCCACAGGGCCCAGCAGGTTTCTCTTTGTTGTACCCCTGACAGCTTTTTTTAAACTGTCTTTTCTTAACCTTCCTTTGCCTGCCTTTGCCCTACTTGTGGTAAAATAGTCCATGTCTGCATTGTACTTTCTGTTTCAGTGTGGTGTGGGTGGGTGAAAAAAAACTTTTGACCCCTTGCATAACTTCACCTCTTTCCTTCATTTTTTAATACTTTACAAGATAGACTTTCAGAAATATGGCATTACTTTGGCATGGGAGGCATTGAGGAACTGTATTTTGACATACTCAAGCAGGAGGTGAAGATATAGACAGGCATGTTTGCTAACAAGAAGACCTCGTGGCTGCTGCCCAGGATGCTACATCCACAGCATCATAGCTACACTTGATAGAGTGCTTGGTCACCTGACTAGCTGTCTTTGTGAGCCCTAGTAATTCTGCCCTCAGGTCAGCATTAGATACCACCTTTATTTTCCTCTCCCAGGTAGGCCAAGAGTACCATGAGAAACTCAGTCATGTATGCTTGGCACTTAGTAGCTCTGAAGACTGGGGTTGCAGACGTGCACTTACTTCCCAAACCCTTCCAAGTCCCTATTTGTAATATTTTGGAAGGGTATTTGGAGCTGGGATCAACTTGGATCCTTTCTTTAGATCCATGGGCAAATCACCTGGATCTGCCAAAGGATTCCTAAACAGGTACTTGTGAATGTATTGCTCTGGAAAAACCTATCTGGTTTCTTAGATGTGGGGGAGTCCAGTTCCTGAGAGGTTGTTAACAAAGGCATCCTCCAGAGCTCCTAAAACAGAAGAAACAGACACTGTATTTTGTGTATCCAGGTCCAAAATGTCAGAATATCTTTTCTGAGCCTCAGAAGCTTCTATGCCTTCCCATTTGCAGATATCCTGCATCCCAGTAAGGGTTTCTCCAAAAGATATGCCCTAGGTTGGGAAATAAAAGGAGATTGTGTCTTTAGTGTCAGAGATATAATTTGGAGGGAAGACATCTGGGAGGGTGTAATCCAGTTCTTCCCCTCAGTTTTCCTGTGAGCACACAGTCCTAGAATAGAGAGTGACCCCTCTTCCTTTTAACATAGGAGACTCCTGATACTGATGGTTCAGGGCCTGTACTGCTTTCAAGAGGCCTTTCACCAGGCTTAACCACTGTTCAGGAGGAACTTGGGAATAAGCAGTATACATAGACGACCCACTGGGCATATGTTTGAAAGGCATCTGTTGGGAGGTAGGGGAGAAATGGGTCTGTTTTTGGTCCTTTTTAACAGAGACATCAAAGGTAGAACTCTAGTCTCTGGGCAGTTAGGCTGGATGTCCTGCCAAAAACCTCAGTTTCTTTCCTAACATGAGTGGTGGGAATCACACCTTACACCTCAGATATTACTATGCGTGCCTTCTCAGAATACATGGCATTAGGCTGTCTGAAGACTACCTCTGAACTGGATAGGTCCAGATGGATATGCCCAGTTCCTTAGCCACAGCTGTTTCCAAAGTGGTTTTGGCAGCGGGTTAGGAATGAGTAGGTGCCCCATATGGGAACTGTGAAAATGTCTTGCCTAAACTGGCACCCTCAGACCAATCAGGACCAGTGAGCATGAGCTACACATCTCTGGCATTCCTTACTGCCTTCTTTTTCTTTTTGAGGGCAAGGTTGGTGGATGAAAATATTCAGATGTTACCATTGCAGATTGTACTAAGACCTTAAGTTCTTTCTGTTTAGGTATTTGGACAGGGAATAAAACATACTTCTAAGCGGTTTGTGGGGTGAATCCCTAACAGATGTCACAAATTTTGACACCATGGTGTGTGCCTGTGCAGAACGTATAGCAGCTGTTGTAGTCCTCATGTGGATTTTTTTGTAAAACAGCCTCATATCCTTTTCTTAGACACAAGTTCTACAAACACAATAGGATTAAACAACTGTACCCAACTACAATGCTAGGGAAGGAAAAATAATTTCCCCAATGTGATGCTTATCTCTTCATAAACTCTGGAAACAATTAACCATGTGAAGGATGATATAAACTAAATACAATGTAAAAAAATACAGTGAACATCAGCATTTGTGAACTGCAGCAGTAAAGTTCTAAAATGGCTCAAAGGAGTACTGCAACGATCATCGAAATAAGGAACATATTGTAAGCCATTTACAAAACATTACAAAGTTAATATTTACTATGTTGTTGTGACTTATAAAAGCCAGTTTAAGATCTAGAATCTAAAGAAAGTGACCACTGTAAGGATAAGCTTGTGCCGAGCAATGTGTTTACAGTTCTTTAGTAACACTTTTGGTTATGAATATATAAGCATTTGTTTGAACAGAGAGGATAGAACTTGATTTTATCAAAAGGATCAGAATACAACCATTGGAAGCTATTACAAAGTTAAAAATTTACACTGATGATAATGAGTTAAGCAACAGTCTGTCATCACCAAGAATGATGTCAAAGTAAAATGATAAAATAATTTGTTTTAACAATTGACTTAATAATAGGGGGATCCAATGTCCATCAGAGTGGGAAGCAAGGGTTGACAGGCCAACCTACAATCGCCTCACAGCTTCTACATAGTGACTAAAACGTTTGCAGTCCCCACAAGTGCCATTTTAAGGCAAGGTCAAGCTACTGCACATACTTGTATAGCAGATTCCAGTTTGGCCCACACCAGGGTGACATTCCTTAATGCTAGGAGTTTAAATAATACAAGAAAATGTCTAAGGCCTTCCTGACTATTGAACAAATCCATATTTGTACTGTTACCACAAAGTGGTTTCAGAGTATTAATAGCATCCCCTTTATACCTGGGTTCAGTGCCCACTTCTCTTTAAGATCCACTGAGAACTGTGGATATATCTCCATATAATGTTCTCAACATTGCTTGCCAGATCCTGCATGTTACAAACCTAGAACTTCTCATGGTTTTGGCCACTCTAGGAAAAAATCATATTTTTGAGAATTATAGGTTCCACTTTTATGTCACCTGTAGATTGTGATATGTAACTAAATTACTTGGGAATGATATTTGTTAAACCCAGTATGTTGCTTTTAGATAACTTCAACTACCCAACTGGTAACTGGCAAACCTATACCAACCGATAACAGATACTAAGTGTTTTTTTACATTTTGTGAATACCTGCACCCTAGACTAAATTGTCCACTTCTCCAATACATGAAAACATCTTTTTGACCTCATCCATATCAATACTGTCAATACTTGCACCCTTCAGAGTGCCTCCTCCCCCTACCAAAGTTCAGGCTTCAGGCTGTTATCCTTTCCTTTATCACTAACACCACTTCCTCCACAAACCCCATTACATTTAGGGACTACTCCAAAGCAAACTTTGTATGATTGTCTGATCATCTAAATAAATTAAAAAGAACACCCTGTCAACCCCTTGGCCAAAGTTGCTGTTTATAAAACTGATTTCCAATTGTGTCTTAAACAATTGCTTAGAGGCAATTGTTCTTTTATACTACAAATATGATGGAAAATTTAGGAGTAAACACTTGTGGTGGATATCTCTCATAAATTGTGTAAAAATATGAAAAAGACTACTTGTCATATGTCAGAAATCCTCTTCCCCTCACCAGAAAAGGAATCTAAAACAGGTTAACAAAAATCTCATATGCACCATTAAAAGGTGCAAGGCTACATTCAAAATCAAAACTGCTATCTCCACCAAAGACAGCCAAAAAGCCTTATTTAACTGTATTAGTAAACTCTGATGTTCTACCTGGTACTGTTCTGAGCTAAAATAGAAAGGAACCACTTATTCTGATTTTCAGACCACAGCAAACACCCTAACTGACAAGTGTGGGCTCCATTTTCACTTTGCCTATTCATTCCACAGTTTTTCAGCTGCATACCTAACTACACTTTCACCAAAAATCTTTCTTGATTAAGTCTTATCTGTACTAGTGAGGACAAAGAATATTGTTTCCATGGGTCCAATGTACCATCCTGCTTCTTATATACCAAAAAGAGAAGAGATTTGTCTGTAATCCTGGCTGCTGCAGTGATAATGGGGACTTTAGGGATGGGAACTATCAAAGCATGTTTGAAGTGAAGTGGGACAATTCTGGTTGTGTTTGAAAGACTGAAAATGCAGGCATGTGGTTTTGAGACATAACAGGTAATCATACAATGAAAGGGATGACATGCTTTAGGATTAGGGTTAGTTTTATCTTCAAACTTTTTAAATAGCTTTTCTATGCAGCTATAAGTAATAACATTGACGTAGGTGGGACAGATGTGTGGTTTGTGTGGAATTTGAGGGTGTTGAGGTAGAAGGTTGTGAAGTTGAGGAGAAAGAAAGTACTAACCTGAGAGAGAGAGAGAGAGAGAGAGAGAGAGATGTGATTTTGGAACTACATTGCGGGTAAGAGTAGCAAATTCTTTAAGTTTGGAGTCCATATCAGAAGTGGATGATCTATAAGTTTATGAGGGACTATCAAAATATAGATCCAATAAAAAACAGTATCAGTGTGGCAATAAAGCCAATATTAATTAAGCAGCTCAAATATCGCAAGAAAAAGTAACCGGAACCATGAATGAATAAAACTCAGTTAAAGTTTAATAAAAATTCAGTGTAAAATTCACAGAAATGATAAAACACAATTGTAGAGACACTTTCGCCATAAGGCTCCGTCAGACAGATATCGTAAGCAGTTTCTACAACAGAATTTTATACTAATGTTGAACCGATCAGATGACCAGAAACAATCAATGAAATTGATTATGTAATTGCCTTAGATACGGTTTTAAAGTAGCCATTCATTGAGCCCTGGAGGAATGTGAGCTTTGAACCTGAAAATCCATTTTAACTCTTCATGTTCAGCGAACAGTTTTATGTCACCTCCCCTCAGTGCTCCTGACAACGTTTTTAATATTAAAAATGTAAAGGTATGTGTTAAATCAGTTTTATTAACATGCTTGTATAATACATTGGTTATAACCTGGCTATTGATGTCTGACATGTGCTGACCTATTCTTTCATTTAGTTTCCTGTTTGTCTTCCCTATATAATATACCCTACATTTACAGCACATTGCTAAATAAATAAGATTAATTGGTTTGCAGTTGCCATAGGCTTGCAAAGTAAAAGGTTTCTCTCTTACCAGATGTTCAATATAGTTTTTAGTATAAATGGAACCACAGTGGACACAGTTGTTATACCTAAAGGTACTCCATTTATTACTACTGAAGTAAGATAGGTTGGTTATTCTTTATAGCACAACATGTTTCTTAGGTTAGCAGTTCTTTTATTACTACATCTAGGTGAATCACTTAAGACATTTTGAAGGTCTGGGATGTCTGTAAGTATAGACCAGTACATATTGATAATATTTTTTATACTGAAAATATTCTTGTTGTATGTGAGTGCGTATCTATAGGTCTTTGCGTGTATTATTCTGTTTAGAAATGTAGAATAGAAGCTTAGAATCTGTATTTCACTTATTAACAAAATCTAATTTAATATTATTTACAACATTAGTTTTATAGCCTTGATGTACAAATTTCTGCCTGCTGTTTGCAGCTGTAATTCCATTCTCAAATCATTCATATTTAACCTTGCAACTCTTATCAACTGATTTTTAACTATGTTAGTGTATATATGTGGGGAGGGTGCATACTTGTTCTGTGCAAGTAGGTGTTCATCCTGACAGGTTTTCTATGCATAGTAGTTTCTATCTGTCCTGTGCTCAACCTATTAAGATAAATATCTAAAAAGTTTATACCTAGATTGAATATTTCACTTTTAAAATGTAAAAAAACTGTAGTGCTAGAAAAAAGAAGTTATGTGCTTACCATAACGTTCCATGTTTGTAGTCCATCTCGCCTACATTCTTGCTGGATGACTATGGAGCCCATCCTCAGCTTCGACTCGGCCAATACAAAAGCTTGAAAGCTTTCACTGGCTCGAGGCTATCCCCTATCCCATGGTGCCTCACGGCAATTCCCCAGATCTTGTTTGCAAAAAAGTAACTACATACATAATAGCAATTATACTATCAATAGCTATGTACATACAAACAAAGGTACTTTGATATAATATCTATGCCATGTGGACAGGGAACTAAAACAAGGTCAGACAGCATAATGGATAGTCCACCAGTTCCTCCAGGATACAGGAAGGGGGAAGGAGGGTGGGACGCAAGAATGTAGGCAAGATGGACTATAAACATGGAACGTTATGGTAACTACATAACTTCTTTATGTTATGTAGTCCTATCTTGCCGTAATTCTTGCTGGATGGGACAGCGTCCCCAACACCTTTATCCCGGGTGGCTCAAGAAAAGAGACTCTTCAGCACAGTGGACCCAAAGTATGACCTGTCTCAGGAGGCCAAATCCAATTTGTAATGAATGACAAAGGTATGAGGTCTTGCCCAAGTAGCTGCTGCACAAATGGTATCAATTGGGAGTTTTGATCTAAAGGCATCTGAAGCTGATACTGCCCTAGTTGAATGGCCTTTAACTTTAGCAGGTAGTTGTTTTCCAGAAATTTTTTAAGCAAATGAGATGCAGTCTGAAAGCCATTTAGACAGAGTGACCTTGGAGACGGGCAAGCCTTTGTTTTTGTCTGAGAAGGAAACAAACAATTGGTCCGATTTCCGAAAATCTTTAGACCTGTGCAGGTAAAATCGGAGCATTCTGTGGACATCTAATTGGTGTAGTCTGTATTCTGATTTGTTATTGTAATTTGGGAAGAATACTGGTAATTCAATAGTTGTGTTTAGATTATGTTCTGAACATACCTTAGGGAGAAAGGAAGGATTAGTTCTTAGGGAGACTCTATCCTTGTGGAATATAATATAAGGAGGTCGAATGGTCAGGACATGCAATTCTGAAACCTTCCTAGCAGATATTATAGCAACTATGAACAATGTCTTCCAAGACAATAATTTCAAATCAGATGAAGAAGATGGTTCAAAAGGTGGAGAAATCAATGAGATCAAAACTAAATTCAAGTCCCAGGGCTCCAGGGGTTACCTGATTGGAGGTCTGAGAAGGAGGACTCCTTTCGAAAAGGTTTTTCATAAAGAGTGGGGCATAATTGGATTTCCCATATTCCCAAAATGATAATTAGAGATGGCAGCTAACTGAACTCTAATGGTAGCAGCTGCAGCTCCTTCTTGAAAAATAGATGCAAGGAAGGACAAGATAGACTCTATGGGAGCTGAATAGGGATCTATGCTTTGATTAGCTGCCCAAATGGAAAACTTTTTCCATTTGCTGGAATATAATTTCCTGGTGGAAGGTTTGTGTGAAGAAATGAGGATGTGTTTAACTGTAGGAGAAAGGGAAATACACCTGGCTATTCTTGGGACTGGAACAGCCATGCTGTCAATTTCAGGGTTTGGATGTTAGGATGGAACTGTCCTGATTGATGAATCAGAAGGTCTGGAGATGGTTCCAGAATCCATGGTTCCTCCAAGAGATAGGGCCACAGGAAGGGAAACCAGACTTGGTGAGGCCAGTAAGGAGCAATGAGGATCAGGGTACTTTTCAACAGTTTTGCTTTCTGAATCACTTTTGATATGAGAAGAAAGGGTGGAAAAGCATAAAGAAGTCCCGGAGGCCAACTGTGGACCATATCATCCCTGTGTGACATCCCTGGATGGGGAATGAGGGCAAAGTAGTTGCTGCATTTGGTGTTCATGTACGTGGTAAATAGGTCACAGCAAGGTTGGCCCCATTTGCGGAAAATCTCTTCTGCAACTTCTGTTTTCAGGGATCACTCGTGAGACATCAGAATTGCGTGAGACAGTTTGTCTGCTATCACATTGGACTTCCCCGGAATGTGCATTGCTACCAGAAAGCGCTGACTGTCCATCGCCCATTTCCATACTATTAGTGCCTTTAGACAAAGTGGGTAAGACTTGGTTCCCCCTTGCTTGTTTATGTACCACACTACAGACATGTTGTCTGATTGAATCGCAGTTGTCCAGGTGGAAAGAGAACTATGAAGTGCTTGCAATGCATATAGCACTGCTCTCATCTCCAGAACATTTATGTGCAAGTGGTTCTTGTGATCCTGCCAGATACCTTGGACTGTCATTCCCAGATAATGCCCCCCCACTCTATCTGGGAAGCGTCCGTGGTCAAGACTGCATTTTGTTGAGGAAGAGCAAGGGGACGACCTAGATGAAGCTGATCTATATGTAACCACCATGTTAGATCCTTCTTGCAGGAGTTTGTGATAAGTATTTGGTGGGACAAGGGTAGATCCTGCATTGACCACTGGGCAAATAGTAGCCACTGAAGTACTCTCATGTGTAGATGGGCTAGGGGAACTAAGAGAATGGTGGAAGCCATAGTCCCTAGAACTTGAAGAACCATCCTGGCCTGCACTTTGTCTTTTTTCAGCAAGAATATGACTTGGTTATGCAACGATTCTATCCTTTCTGGTGTCAGTTTTGCTGTCATGGTGGTTGAGTCGATGTCTGAGCCTAAGAAGACAATGCGCTGCGATGGAGATAAGGCAGATTTTTTTTAGATTTATTGTTATCCCTAATCTGGTGCACAAGGATAGAGTCTCATCCCTGGCTTGGATTAGTTGGTGCTTAGTGGTAGCAGTGAAGAGCCAGTCATCTAAGTACGGAAACACCTGGAATCCCTGATGTCTCAGGTGAGCCGTGACCACTGCCATACATTTGGTGAGCACTCTGGGGGCTGTAGTGAGGCAAAAGGGCAGTGTTTGAAATTGAAAATGACTGGCTCCCAGCCGAAAGCATAGATGTCTTCTGGAGCGTCTGTCCATTTTGATATGATAGTACGTGTCCTGAAGCTCTATGGAGCACATCCAATTGTTTTTTCCAATAAACAGAAAAATTTACTGCAGAGTGATCATACGGAACTTCGATTTTTTTTTTACCAACTTGTTTAGCTTGCTAAGATCTAGAATTGATCTCCAGTCCCTGGTCTTTTTTGGAACTAAAAAGAATCGTGAGTAAGTTTCAGATCCTATTTGCTCTGTGGGGACTTCTTGGATGACTCTTTTTTGAAGCAACGAGATGACCTCTGATGTTGCACGGTCTAAATTAATGAGTGGCACATCTGGTAAAGACCGATTTACAGGGGGGATCAGAAACAAAGGGAATGAGGTAACCTCTGGAAATTATATTTTGTACCCATCGATCTTAGGAAATTTGTAGCCAGGTGCTTGGGTACAGTGAGAGGTGACCCTCGACTGCCTCCAGAGATGGACAGTCGGGCAACCCCTCAGAGGTGATGAAAGGGACAATCAGAGAAAGCATCTCTATCACCCTGGTATTGCAGACCCCCTCTGCCGTTGGTACGCCGTCTTCCATTATATCCTCCCCTCTGCCTCTATGGGAGGGCTGACGTTGTGCCTGAGGGAAACCTTTTTGGGATTTACGGAACCACATTTTCCCTCCGGTTTGACCCTTGGGATAGGGTCTAGAAGGAAGGGAGAAATGGAATCCAACAGCAGATAAGGTTTGCCCTTCCTGCTCGCACCTGGTCAAAGTCTCTTTTACCCGAGGTCCAAAAAGAGATGAACCATCAAAGGGGATGTTGTTAAAGGAAGACTTAAAGGATTCTGTAAATTTGCATAGACACATCCAGGAATGTCTCCTAAGAGATATTCCTGCTGTGGCTGCCCTGCTCCCTCCGTCAGCTTCATAGGAAATCAGCCTCATGGAGGAGTTAGCAATAGAGGTAAGGGTAGAGAGCTACACAGATACTTTGTCAGTGGATCTTGAAGCTACTGAACCCTGAAGGGTATCTCCCAACTCCTAAAGGAGATCCCTTTGAAGTCTAGTGAAATGGGACAGGTAATGCCACTGAAGAAAAGGTACTCTTTCCATACCTATCCATCATCCTAGACTCTTTAATAGGAGGATGGATATTTGAGGATGTCTCTGACAACTCCTTCTTAGTGGCCGCTGCTACCACCATAGCATCCACAGGAACTCCCTTAGATAGAAAAGATTTGTCTTCCAGACTGGCCATAAATTTGTTTGGCCTCCTCGGGACAAGCTCCACTGTTTCCAGGGAGGTCCAAGTTTTCAGGGATATGACCCCTAAAAGTTGGTCATATGGCGATGTCACCCAGGAGGTGAAAGGTCGGGAACCAAAAGCCTCAAGGTACACTGATTTGTCCTCAGTAGGGTTAGAGGTTTTCCAATCACCCCTCCATCTAAGGATTTCAAGGATGTCTGCAAAGGAGACCTCCTCAGAGGGGGATCTTGGAGACCCTTCTGACTCATTAAAATCAGTGTTGGAAGTGACAGACTCAGGTGAGTCAATGTGCTTCCTCTTACAAAGTCTCTTCTGAGGGACCTCTCCAGTGGGATAATCTGGGGAGGTCTCGGAAGAGAGGATGACTCCAATGGGTGCACCTTGGGTCTCTGGTTCCCTATGCTTAGGGGCAGGCGGGGGCGAAGAGGTTGCTACCAACTGCTGGAGGGACATCGGGTCCAAAGGAAGGGCTTTGGCACTAGACAAAGCTTTCTCTATTGCTTTGAAAGCCTTACCACCCCACTCCAAAGAAGACCTCCACTCTGAGGAAATGGAAGGTCGACTCTGAGAAGGAGGGACAGGTTCCAAAGCGGACGTGGGAGCGGAGCTCACTCGAGCTGATGCACTGAGAGGGAGGGTAGGTTCTGAAGAAAAAACGGGGGTGTTCTTTATGTTCTCTGTCTTTATCTTTAGACATATTTCTAGTAATAAGAAATATCAACACAACAACAACAAAGCAAAAGTACAAGTATATAAAGGAGAAGAAAAAAAAATATATATTTTTTTATATAAGAAGAAGAAGGACTAGCAGAAAGGCCCACTAATTTAAATTGGCAACTACGGACCTCTCACTAAAACAGGCCGTACAATCCTTAAGAAAGGAGGACAGGGGAGCAAGCACTCACTAAAATCACACAGATAATAGGTAAAAAACTATTTGAATAGAAAATGTGAAGAAATATAAACAAAAATATCTAAAATTATCAAAAAATTTTCTACTTAGCCAACGAGCCAGTAAGGAGACAACCTCAAAGCTTTCGCAGCAAACGAGATCTGGGGAATTGCTGTGAGGCACCATGGGATAGGGGATAGCCTCAAGCCAGTAAAAGCTCTTGAGCTTTAGTATTGGCTGAACTGGAGCCGAGGATTGGCTCCGAACCCATCTAGCAAGAATTACGGCGAGATAGGACTACATAACATTATACATTTTAATATATCAAATTCTGCTGTAGTTCCATTCCAAATAAGGAAGAGGTCATCAACAAACTGTTTATATTACTAGAGCTTGCTTCTATAAGGATTAGCATCATTCAGTACATTATCCGTTTCCCACTGAAGCATCACAATATTGGCATTTATATCTAATCAATAGATGACAAGTCAATGATATTATTACACATATATGTACAAACTTACTTCAAATGCATATTGATTTGTGTATTGAGAATGATCTTTTACAAGTTTTGAGAACAGATAATCCTAAAATACTGATTATCTATGGCATACTGAAAATGCATAAATCAACCACTTTATATTACTAGATCTTGCTTCTATAAGGATTAGTATCATTCAATATATTATCCATTTCCCACTGAAGCATCACAATATTGGCATTTATATCTAATCAATAGGTGACAAGTCAATGATATTATTACACATATATGTACGAACGTACTTCAAATGCATATTGATTTGTGTATTGAGAATGATCTTTTACAAGTTTTGAGAACAGATAATCCTAAAATACCGATTATATATGGCATAATGAAAATGCATAAATCAACCACTTTTCCACCAATGAGACCTATTGTATCAGCTTGGGTATAGGCTACAGAGCCAATACCTAAATATTTGGACACCCAGTTGAAAAGGTTTGTGATAAAGACTGGTACAATCATCAAGAACACAGTTGACTTTGTCCACTAACACTCAAATTGGTCAACTAATAACATAAGTAACTTCTGTTTTGTGACTATGAATGTGGATTAACTTTTTACAGTTATTCCCAATGACATTCTCATTGAATACATTAGGAACTATATTCCCTAATTCTCTGACTATACACAAGTTAAAATAGGCATAGCTGTGATTTGCTAAGTTTAGTTTTGACCAATAAGATTTTCCTATTCCAGCGTCAGCTTTTTAAATAAGCAAGAGGCATAGTGATGGGTACTCTTGTCGTTAATACATACGTCAATATTGTGTCATTTCAGTAGGAAAGGGATAACATACTGAATGATGATAATCTTTATAGAAGTAAGATCCAGTTATATAAAAGCTTTGTTGATGACCTCTTCCTTATTTGGAATGGAACTAAAGCAGAATTCGATGAATTTAAAATGTATATTTCTACACTACAGATTTTTTACATTTCAAAAGTGAAATATCCAATCTAGGCATAAACTTTTTAGATACATCTCTTAACAGGTTGAGCACAGGAGAGATAGAAAAGGTCTATATTAATTAATCGACAGCTTAGGTTGTTGAATCTGTAATGATCGACACCTAAGCATCAAACTTGCAAAATCGCCAATGGCCATTTAAGCACATTCTTTCCTTGGGAAAGAATTCAGTAGGCCGTCTGCGAACAAAATTAACTTTTCAACCTAAATAAAGAGGGGGGCTTCACCCCCCACACCCCTGACATGGGGGGCTGTGCTCCCCACACACCCCCTAACTAAATATACCAACTCTGAGATCACTCCCCATTGCCGAAAGGGCAAATCCCCGATAATGCCAAGCGACTTCTTTCCCGAGGAAAGAATCCGCTGAAATGACCATTCATGATTTTGCATGCTCGATGCTTAGGTGTTGATCATTACAGATTCGACAACCTAAGCTGTTGAACTAATAAATATGCCTATTTTAACTTGTGTATAGTCAGAGAATTAGAGAAGATAGTTACTAATGTACTCAATAAGAATGTCATTGGGAATAACTGTAAAAAGTTAATCCACATCCATAGTCACAAACCTGATAGAAACTACTATGTATAGAAAACCTGCCAGGATGAACACCTGCTTGCACAGAACAAGTATGCATCTTCCTCATATATACACTAAGATAGTTAAAAATCAATTGATGAGGTTGCAAGGTTAAATATGAATGATTTGAGCATGGAATTACAGCTGCAAACAGTAGTGCAGGAAGCTGTACATCGAGGCTATAAAACTAATGATGCAAATAACATCAAATTAGATGTTATTAATAAGCAAGATACAGATTCTCAGCCTCTACTCCATGTTTCTAAACAGAATAATACATCTATTAGAGAACACACAAAGACATATAGATATACACTTACATACAACAAGAATATTTTCAGTATAAAAAATATTATCAGCAAGTACTGGTCTACCCTTGCAGATATTCCAGACCTTCAAAATGCTTAAATGACTCACCTAGACATAATTACAAAAGAACTGCAAACCTAACAAACGTGCTATAAAGAACAACCGACCAACCTATCTTACTTCACTAATAATAAACGGGGTACCGTTAGATATAACAACTGTGTCCACTGTAGTTCCATTTATACAGAAAAATATATTGACCATCCTGTAAGTGGGAAACCTTTTGCTTTGCAAGCCTATGGCAACTGCAACACGAGCAACCTTATTTATTTAGCAATGTGCTATAAATGTAGGGTATATTATATAGGGAAGACAAACAGAAAACTAGAAGAAGGAATGGGTCAGCACATCTCAGCTATCAACAGGCAGGTTATAATCAATGTTATAACCAACCAAAAAGTTAATAAAGCTGATTTAATACACCTTTAAATTTTTAATATTAAAAATGTTGTTAGGAGCACTGAGGGGAGGTGACATAAAACTTGTTACTGAACATGAAGAGTTAAAATAGATTTTCGAGTTCACAGCTCAAATTCCTCCACGGCTCAATGAAACTGCTACTTTAAAACCGTATCTAAGACAATTACATAATCAAGTTCATTGACTGCTTCAACATTAGTATAAAATTCTGTTGTAGAAACTGCTTACAATATCTGCATGATGAAGCCTTACGGTGAAAGTGTCTCTACACTTGTGTTTTATAATTTCTGTGAATTTTAGACTGCATTTTTATTAAACTTGAACTGAGTTTTATTCATTCATGGGTCCAGTTACTTTTTCATGTGATATTTGGATTATCAAAATATATTATGCCTTTGATAAGTTTCCAGAATAACCTAGGAGTGGAGGACATGGCTATCTGTGTTTCCTTAGGTATGAGGCTTTGGATTTAGGTTCATAGGTTGGTACTAGGCTATTGGCCCTAGGGCCTATACAAGCCTAGTCATAACAATTCCCTGGCTATTTCTTCCCACACTATTTACTTCCTGGACCCCTGTCTATCAGGGCAACTGATGTGATCCCCGGGGTGAATTTCCTTTCTCCCATCCAATCGTCAAGGTTCCTTTTGAAGAGGGCCAAAGAGGCACTCTGCTTGACATGTATGGGCAGTCTAGTCCAGAGTCTGGGGAGTCTCTGGATCAGGAACCTATCCCTCCAGCATGTTTTGTTTATTGTGATGACAAAGTTTAAATCCCTGGAGCGTGTGGCTCTGAGGGATTGGAATTTCTTTAAGTGTAGCATGTACAACAGCTCTGGGTTTGACATGGCCTTGTATGTTAAGCAGAGATTGCCTCTAAGTAGATGATATGCGACAGAGTATAGCTGGAGTTTTTTTAAGGTGGTCAGCATAAGGCATCTGCTTTAGGTCTGTGATTCTTTTAGAGAGGTATTTCTGTGGCCTTTCCAGTTGTTGCAGGTGTCTTGAGAGGTACATACCAAATGGGGCATTGTATTCTATGATGGGTCTAATGAAGAATGAGTACAGTGGGACAATGACCTCCTTTTTTCTGGATGAAAAGCCCTTAGTGATGAGGTGTGCCACATAGAAGGATTTTCTGACTGTTGTGGTGATGTGGTTATCGAAGGTGAGACTACTGTCCACCTGTGTCCCTAAGTCTCTTATCAGACTTTCAGTGTTTAGTGTACTGCCACCTATGTGGTAATTCATGGGTACATGTTTTTTCCCAAAGGGGATAACTATACATTTCGTGGCATTGAGCTTGAGCCCATGGCTCTGGCACCAAGCATCTGTTTCTGTAAGGCCCTTTTGTAGAGTATCCACATCATTTGGAGATTCAATAATGGCTCCCAGTTTACAGTCATCTGCGTAATTTGTTAGCCAGAGTCCGTTAGTATTGGCCTGTACTTCAGAGAAGTAGATGCCAAACAAGAGTGGTCCCAGGATTGAACCCTGAGGTACTCCACTTGTCACTTGTCTGGAGCTGGATTTCGAGTCAGCTACTTTTACAGTGTGGGCTCTCTCAATAAGCCAGTTGGCAACCCATCGAGTGACGTAGGGATTAATTCCCAGCTTAGTAAGTTTATCTATGATTCCAGAGTGGGGGATGGTGTCAGAGGCCTTGGCGAGGTCCAGATAGGCTGTGTGGACCGCCTTACCCTCATCCACAGCTCTGGAGACTGATTCGAAGATGTCAATCAGGTTCAGGAGACAAGATTGACCCTTCATGAACCTAAACTGGGTGGGGTCCAGTGTTTGAAGGTTGCCAATGTCTTTGTTTATAAGTTCCATAGTAATACGTTCCATGGCCTTGCAGATCAGGCTCGTCAGACTGATGGGGCGGTAGTTCCTGGGATTCAAGGTGGATCCCCCCCTTGTGGAGTGGGATAACTGTAGCTGTGCGCCACTCAGTGGGCACAAAGCCTGAGGTAAGGCTATGATTAAACATGACACTTAGGTGAGGTGCCAGTTCATTATGTAGTTCATGTAGTACACAGCCCAGGATGTCATCTGGTCCTATGGATGCTGTATTCTTAGCTTTGGAGAGTGTGTTTTTTACCTGTGTGGCCGTTATTACCAGAATTTGGCAATCTTCCAGTATTGAAATGGGCAATTTAGGGGGTGAGAGGGGGGTGAAGGTGGCACTGAATCGATTTGCCAGGATATTGGCAATATCCTTGAGATCAGTATATTTAATGCCACTCTGTTGTAGCTCAGAGCAGATCTGAGCATTGCCATTTCTATTCTTGACATAGTTATAGAATGCCTTGTGGTTGTCTTTGGAATCTTTGTCAATTTTATTTTTGTAACTAGCTTTGGAGGATTTTATGAGGGATCTCAGCTTCTTACTGAGGCTGGTATGGGAGTTTTTTGCATCCTGGGATTTTCCTCTTTTCTGCAACAGTTTCTTTCTTTTGTTGTAAAGTTTGTTTATGGCAGGGGACCACCAGATTGGCTTCATTTTTTTGAAGGAGAGCATCTTGGTTCTATTTGGGATGGCACGATTCATGCATGAGTGGATGTGCTCGTACAGTGCCTTAGTGTAGAACTCAGCAGTTGAACTTTCAGTTCCCGTCTGCATGGGCATCATGAAGTTTGTCACTTCTGACTTGAGTAGCATCAAGTTGGTTTTATTGAAGTTTTTTATGGAGGTTTCCTTACTGGGGGCTGGGGGAGGGATGTGGATATTAAGGGTGATTAACTTATGGTGTGACCTGACCAACAAGGGGGTGACCATAGGTGTGAAGCATCGATTTCACATGTTGATAATGACCAGGTCTAGGATATTGGAGCCCCTGATGGGACAATGGATTAGTTGATCCAGGGCAATGGAATTTATGAATTCCAAGAACCGTTGGGCAAAGGTGTTGGTACACGAGTAGTTTTCCCAGTTAATGGCAGGGTAGTTGAAGTCACCCAGAATTAGGGTGTTTAATTGTATCTTAATATTTTCCAGTATGTTTAGAAAGGTGCAGTGGGCATGGTGGAGGATCTGTAGCAAGCTACAATTTGGATTGCAGTCTTACCTAGTGTTAGTTGCACCTGGAGAATTTCAGATGCATTGCGTTAGGCAACTAGCCTGGTAGTGTGAATATCCTTGGTGAATATGGACACTCCTCCATCTTTAATGTTTCGATCCTGGTTTGGTGGCAGAAAAGTGTGGTAAGAGTTGTAGCCTGGTATTGCAGGGGTGCTCTCTGGAGCCTTGAACCAGGTCTCAGTTACTGCACAGATATCGCTGTTCTCCATTTTTAGGAGTGCCTTGAGAGACTGCATTTTGAGGTTTAGACTTCTAGCATTGAGTAGCATTACCTTCAGATTTTGCATGCTTGTACCTGTTACAGTGGTGGTTTTGTCCTTTGAACTTTGCCTAAAAAAGGCACTATAGGGGTGGCAAGAGCTTTAGCCAGTAACCTGAATCCCAGGGGCGACAGGTGCAGAACATCTCTGGCAAAGCATCGTGGTCTGTCGATCATGTCGTCCCAGGCAGACAGATACTGGATCCCTTTTGAATGACACCACAAGTTTAGCCAATTGTTGAAGTCAATCATTTTGTCCTTATATTGTGGTATAATTCTGGGTGAAGGCAGGATGCTACTCAGGGCTAGGGTCATACCTGCCTGGGCCACATGATCCGAGAGCTCTTTCATGTCTCTTTTCATGTAGTCCAGGGAGGTACGTCTCAAGTCATTCACTCCAACATGAACAATGACAGAGTCTTATTTGTACTTGTTGTGGAGTGACTTGAGTGCATGTGTTATGTGGCGGATCCTGGCACCCGACAGGCAGCTGACTGTAATTTTCTCCTTGTTCAGCCTGATGAGTGGGACATCAGTGTGCCTGACTATAGAGTCACCTATGACTAAAATGTTAGGTACATTGTCTTGCCTTAGGGGCTGTTGCTGGGTGGCACACTGATGTTGTGAGCTATGTGTATCTGGTATTTGTTTATGTTTCAGCTTGTTTGCTGTCCTAGTTACCAAGCCATTTTCAGATAAGTACCCCATTGAAATTGAGAGAAACTGATAAACGTGTATGGCCAATGTCTAGGTGCGAATTTTCCACTTTCTTTCTTTCTGTGGCCATGTGCAAGTTTTGCCTTTGAATTTGAGCCTGACAGAGGGAATACCTTATTTCACTACTTGCTCCAGTTATTGATATGTATTTCAAGGCCAGTAGTGGAAGAGGAGGATGCATAAAGCTGTGACCAGCTTTCAGCCTGAAGTTCTGAATGTAACCGATTTTCTTTTATTCTAGAAAAGGTAATTTTGTAAGCGATTATGGTCTGATTAGGTAAGGTGATCAGTGATTGGAATTAGGAAGGTTGTTCTTTAATTGTTGTGAAATGGTTATAAATCTAGTAGAGAATCTTTGTTGGTGTTAGGATTCATTCTAGTTGGAATGGTGATGCCCTTCTCTATCACTGTTGCAGTATTCTTCACTCAAGGATAGTCCAATGTCTGGCCTGTGTACCAAAGCCTTTAGTTCTTATAGGTGCCGTATGTCACACATATGCTCCTTGCGCAAAGTGCAGGGCATAAAGGGGATGTATGGACACAAACACTCAGAACTTCTTTGCTGCCAGTCTGAACACCCTGTTGCTGTCCTAGTTACCATCCCATTTTCAGATAAGTACCCCATTGAAAATTTTTCTCTCCATTTACTAATTTTGCATGGTATTGTGTACGTCATCCAGAAAGGGAAAATGTCAGTGTGGAAGGCAGATTCCCCATAAGACCATCACTACCAGTGTCTTTGTTTTGATACTTCCAATTACCATACACAGTGCTCTATCTGCCTGGAGTTTGTACCTAAGACCCTATGTAGTTATGTCTCCTCCTTGTCCTTATATCTTGAGAATCAATGACTTAAGATGTTGGTTCAGGGTGCTATGGCAGAATCCTCACATCCAAGGGCCACCTGTCTGCCAAGCAGGCCAAAAAGGAAAGGTCTAATCCAGTTGCTGTCCAGCCTCCCCTGGATATCACTCTCAAAGCTAGTGGACCTGAAGACCATCAGGTGCTTGCTTCGGATTCCAGTGTTGTGACCCCATAAGAAGCTGCATGGATCCAAATTCCCGCATGTCTTTGGAGACTTTTCCAACATCTGCTCCTGATATTGATGTTGAGGGGATCCTCGGCTAGTAATATCTGAGGGAATGAGGGGGGATTTTAGTAAGTGAGGAAATACCTACCTCTATTATTGAGTCTAGTCCAGGATCTGATCCTGCAAGGATTTTTTTGGGTGGATGTCCTGCAGAAAAAGAAGAAATGGAAAACTAAGCATTTCTCCCCTGTTAAAGCATGAATGGCATGATTTTACTTCGGGTTTGTTTAATACTTTAAAGGCCTTGAAGCCTCCTCAAGGGGTGTCTGTCCCTGCTCCCTCTGTCTTCAGCTCCTGTTAAGAGGCCTAGGGAATTGGATTCCTCAGATGAGGACTTGGATTCTGTAGAAAAATCCCTGGCTTATTCTTCCCAGATTCCTTCCTCTCTGGACTATGGTTCAGAGGAAGAGGATTTTTTGAGTCCAACTCCCCCTTGGCTACATTTTCATGCTTTACTTGATGATAGTAAGGCCAATCTTTTGGATTCAGTCCTGGATAACAAAAGTCTTTTTGGGACTGCTGCTGCTGACTTATTTAAGTCTCTCCAGGATAAGGGTAATGCCTTGCAGGACATAAACATATTTTTTCTCCCTATTTCCAAATTCCAGAGGAATTATCCTTCTAAGTCTGTCTTTGTTCACAGACAGACTTGCTCCCCTCCTAAAGGTAAGAAGAGTTCTAGGCGTGTTCCTACTGCAAAGTCTACTCAGACTCCTCCTTCCCAGAAACCTTTCTTTCCAAACAAGCCTGGTTCTATTTAATGTTTGATCATCCCTTCCACTTGGCCAGGTCCCCTTGTCTCTCCACCTTTCTTAATCTCTTCCAAATTGGCACTGGATCACCTTAGATTCTTGGGTGCTGTCGATTATCCATTGGGGATATTTCATGGTTTGGGAATCCCTTCCTCTCTTTTCAGGCATTCCTCAACCTTCTTGAGAACAGTTTCCTAATTTTCCAGAGGTTTTGCAATCCCTTTTGGATCAGGATACCATTCAGCTTGTTCCATCCAGCCAGGTGGGGAAGGGATTTTACTCCAGAATGTTTTTAGTTCCTTAGAAGGAGGATACGTGGAGGCCAATTCTGGATCTTTCTCTGCTCAACACCTTTCCTAACATTCCTTTTTTTGGATGTTATCTCTTCAGAACTTGTTTCGTATTCTTCTTCCCCAGATATTTATGGTTTCTCTAGATCTCAAGGATGCATAGCTTCACATCCCCATACACCCTCTTTTCAGGAAATCTTTATGTTTCTGTTTCTTCCTTGCATTTTCAGTTCTCTACTTTGCTCATTGGCCTTTCTACTGCACCAAGGGTATTCATCAAATACCTCTCTTCAGTCAATGCTTTTTTGCAGGCTTCAGCGTATACAGATTTTCCCCCTACCTAGACAAACTGCTCATTCAAGCTCCTCAGCCAAACTGTTGTAGGATTTAAAGTTTACCATTTGTCTGTTACACAGTCTGGGGTTCACCATAAACCTCCAGAAATCAGTCCTGACACCTTCCCACCATCATGTTCTCCTAGGATACAGGGTTCAGACAATTCTCATACTGGCATCTCTCCCTGCCCCCAAGATTCTGTCCCTGAAAACCTTTTTAAAGTCTTTTCTTCCTCTGTCCTCTACCTGGCCAGGGACTTTCTCAGGGATTTGGGATGTATGGCCTCCATTCCCATACTCCCTCTTGTCAGGCTCCATATGAGGAAATTTTAATGGTACCTCAAATCGGTGTAGCTCCAACATTGCCACCCCCTGGTGTTCCCTGTTCCTTCTCTTCCTTGTCTTAAGCTCAACTCTCAGTGCTGGAATCATCAACTGCCTCTCAATCCAGGGCTTCCCTTTCAGGCTGCAATTCCCTCTCAGGAGCTGTTCACTGATGCCTCAAATGTGGGGTGGGGGGTTTCCTGTGGCCCCCTAAAGGTTCAGGGTTTCTGGCCTCCTCATCAGAGGTTGGCTCATGTCAACATAAAAGAGATGAAGGCTTTGCAAGCTTTTTTCCCTCTCTCATCCCAGGCCACTCAAAGTCTTCACACACAATATCACAGTGATGTGGTATGGCAAAAAGCAAGGGGGCACAAGGTTCTATTTCCTTTGCAGACTAGTTCTTCAGGAATGAGATCTAGCTATCCAGTATCAAGTGCCTCTTCAGGTGGTTTACATTCCTTCAGAGCACAATACAGAGGCAGGCTTTTTGAGCAGGTCCAGAACACAAGCTCACAAACAGATGCTTCACAGAGATGTGTTCCTGGACATTGTCCATCTGTGGGGTATTCCTCAGGTAGACTGTTTCACTTCCCCTCTGAACAGACAACTTCCTCTGTTCTGTTCTCAGTCACACGTCCTCTGGCTTGGAAAGTGGACTTTTCCTTGGGAGAAAATGTTTTTGTATGCTTCCCCCTTCCTCTGTTACCACAAGTGCTGCATAAGATCAGGCAGGACTCTCCCAAAATCTTGCTGGTAACTCCCTTTTGGCCCAAAAAACAAATGTTTCCCCCTACTTTTTCACTTGGACAGAGGCAATCACCACAAGTTTACCTCACAGGGTGGATTTTCTCACAAGACAAGGGATCTCTTGTCCATCCTCACCTGTCCACTCTTCAAAATGGCACTGTGGGTGATAAGGTTTTGATCCCTTTTAGGTAGCTCTTTTCTAAGGACATGCTCTGTTTTTGCAGGTCAGGAAACCCACTACCAGAAAATCCTATATGTCCAAATGGAAAAGATTTTCTGTCTGACGCCTCTCTCACCATCAGGATCCCCTATCTGTGGAGGTTCCTCTGTTCTCTTTTATTTGTATGATCTTTTCCATACTAGGTTGGCATATTTGTCAGTTAAAGCTCACTTGTCAGCAATTTCTGCTGCTCTGCTCTTGAATCCTTCTCTGGCCTCTTTGAGATCAAGCAATTTTTTAAAGACATCCTTCATATCAGGCCTCTGAGGAACCCTATTCCACCTTCATGGGACCTCAGTTTTGTACTTGAAAAATTTACCCAGACTGCTTTTTAGCCTGCTTCTTCAGCTTCCTTACAACATTGTGGTTGGAAGACTGCTCTTTTGGCTTTTACTTCTGCCAAGAGAGTGCCCAAACTTAATGGCCTCCTTTTTCAGTTTTTCACAGGGACAGGGTGTCTCTTCATACTAATCCTTCTATTATGCCCAAGGTGGTCAGTGAATTGTCCCTTAATCAGGCTATTCATCTTCATTCCTTTTTTCCTTCTTCGCAGTCTGCCAGTGAGAAGGTTCTTCATACCTTGGATTGGCATAGACAACACAGATACTATTTAGATAAAACTAAAGTTATTAGCAAATATGAGCAGCTTTTTGTTTCTTTTCATCCCAGGTGTTTGGGGTTGGCTGTTAATAAGCAAACCATCTCCTCCTGGATTTCTTAGGCCATTTCCATCTGTTATTCTTTTCATGACAAATGTCTTTTCTCATCCGTAAAGGCACATTCTACTAGGGTGGTTGCCTCCTCAGGTTCTTTTCTCAAAGGTTGGATACCAGTTTCATTCTTGAGACTGCTATTTGGTCCTGTGTTCATACTTTCACTAAACATTACACGTTATATGTTATTTCCAGGGCCAGGGCAGACTTTGCCAAGAATATCCTGCATGGGTTTGTAGAGGGCTCTTCTGTGCCTTCCTCCTCCCAGGCTTCTTCTTAAGCTCTTATACTCTTCCTTAGGTGAAGAATACTGCAACAATGACATGGAAAGACATAGTACAGTGGTGTAAAATCTTACCATAACAGTAGATGTCCTTCCCTTCACTGTTGTAGTATTCGGTCTCTCCCTCCTTCTTGCTCTGTATTTTCTTGCCCTCCTGGCCAAGAGATCCTGCTTTTTTTCTTCTACTTTTTTCCTTTTGGAAGCATATACTCTCCTTTGTCCTTCAGGGTATTCTGTTCCTCCTGGGGATTTTTCAGTTCTGAGTGTTTGCGTCTGTAAATCATCTTTATGCCCTATGCCTTGCATAAGGAGCATATGTGTGATGTATGGCGCCTACAAGAACTAAAGGCTTTGGTATACTGGCTGGATGTTGGGCTATCCTCAGCAGGAGATCCCTTAGATGAAGAAAACTGCAACAGTGAAGAGAAGGACATACTGTTGTGTTACGATTTTACACAACTGTACTTCATGCTGTATTTGCTTGTGCAGGGGTAGGTATTTGGTGATGAGGGGTTTCTGTGTGCTTAGGAGGTCAGTGTTAAGGTGTCATGTGATGATGTATTTGTTTACTGGGAAAGCCCAACTAAGTAATGCCCTTTTTCAGTGAAGGCCCAGGGAGAAAAGCTCCATTATATAAACATCATGGACATCATTTGCATCGTTTAATCATTTACAATCTGCTTCATTTATGAGCAACAGTTCAATTATTCAGACATCTTTGACATTAGTTACGTCACTTACAAATGGGTTCCATTAAAAATAACAGTTACATGGGTTGTGTATAAATATTTTTTTTAAATACAGGGAGGTAGATGCAGTGTAATATCATCAGTTTGCATAGACTGTCAGGCTTTACGTAAGAATATGTGTTACTATAAAGACTTATTCAAAATTTAGGACATAAGGAAGATAAGATAAACAGTTAGAACAGCCCAAAGGAAGAAAGGGGGAGGCACAAGCAAGATAAAGGAGATGAGATGACAGAGGAGGGTGCAGTTGTAATAATAATAATAATACATTAAATTTTGTGCAGCAACACAAATTCATACAGCTATATCAGTACCAGTTTGACCAGAAGTATATGCAGGTGTAGAGTCATTTATCTATTAGGTGTTTGATTCAGTTAGCATTTAAAGTCTTTTAGGTTGCAGACTTTTCTTAAGTGGAGTGGGATGGTATTCCAGGAGTTATCAATACAGTGTGACTACAGGAAGCATCCTGCATTGTGTTAGGTTTAGTTATGGACAATAAAGATTTGTCAGTGGAGAACAGAGGTCTCTTGGTAGTGTAAGGTTGAATGATGGAGTGAAGAGAAGTGAATTTTTCAGAGTTCTGCAGTAGTTTGAAAGGTGTAATTAAATGCGAGTAGAAATGAGAATTAGTTTGAGCCAGTTTTCTTGTTTTAGCGAGAGACAGTGATGTGATATATGTTACCGGTTGCAATTTTGGCTACTTTATTGTAGCATTGCTCTAGTTTGTCTGATAGAGAAGAGTTGAGACTGGTTAGGATAGGACAGCCTTATAATAGGGTGGGGAGTAGAAAAGAGGTGACTGTTTAGTCTAGCAGAGTCAGTAAGGTAGTGTTTTACTTTGTAGAGTCAGACTAGTTTTGGTGTGTCTTCTTTATGGCTTGCTGAAGGCAAGCATAGTCAATCAAAAAACGGCCAGCACCAAATGGGGAAAAAATCCTCTTTTATTGAAGACAGACTGGTTTCAGCCCCAAAAGAGCCTTTTTCAATGTCAAAAACCAGTAAGTAAAAATATACCCACTTATAAATCACTAGAGCACCACCAAATGGTCAATAAACAGTAGTAATTCATGAATAATTAATTAAATACACCAGAACTACTAAACCACTTCTCAAAAATAAATACCCACCACCAATAATAACTAACATATTGCAATAAATATACATACATATGCAAAAATGATGCATAAAACATGAAAAATATGTATCCTAGAGATGTTCATTTAGACCAGGAGGAAAAAGACCACCAAGCCTAATTATCCAACCCTTTTCTTTTCTAGTTACCATCTCATGCTATTTGGCTTTAATAAATTTGTATCCACCTACTTTGTCAATAATAGTAAAATGAAAACAAGCAGTACTATGTACAAGGGTATGTTTATATAGTGCATTAGTAATAACCTTATTTCTCATATTACTAAGATGTTCTGAAATACGTAGTTTCATAGGTCTGGACGTTTGTCTGATATAAAATGCAGAACAATTACAAGTGGCCAAGTAAACAACCCAATCACTGCTACAATTGGTCAACATTTTGATTTGCTAAAACCTTGGTGTGTTCTTACTACTAAACTCCTTGGTTTTAACTACATGTTTACAAAAGCTACAGTGACCACAAGGGAAACATCCCATCAGGGTAGTGTCATCCAGAGTATGTTGGGACTTAGTATTGGGTAGAGAAATCTGTTTATAAAAACTAAGATGACCTCCCAAGATGATCCCTCTCTGGAAGGAAAATGCACACCTATCTCCCAAAATTTGTCCTAGATATTCATCTGCTAGTAAAATGTCCCAATGTCTCTGTACAAGATCAACCAAGTGTGGAGTATTTCTACCAAAGGTAGTAGTAAACCTGATCTTACCATCAACGCCAGATTTTGATTGGTTGTCTGTCAACAACTCATGTCTCGACATCTGGTCAACTTGATTCTTAATTGATGACTGATGAGTAGAATACCCTCTTTGTATAAATCTGGCTGTAAGGTCAGCATTGTAGTGAAGCAAATCATCCTCCCTAGAACAGATGCGTCAAATGCGCATATACTGAGATTTTGAAATGTTTCTAATAATGTGTCTTGGATGACAGCTAGATGCATGTAACAAGGAATTAGAGTGAAAGGGTTTCCTATAAACAGAGCTGATAAGAGTACCATCAGCCTGTTTATTTACCATGACATCCAAAAAGGAAACAGAACATTTTTTAGAGTATCTCAATGACAACAAATGGGGTATCCATTTTACAGTCAATTATGACAATGGGTATGTAATATCCGACTTCCATACCATCCAGTACTCATCCAAGAAATGCCTCCAAATATCAATCTCTGGCATAAAAATGTTATGACTGTTATCATAAATCATGGTATGTTCAAAATACCCCATGAACAGGTCGGTATAAATGAGGGCAAAAGAAGCCCCCATAGCCATACCCTTCATCTGAAGATAACAAGTGCCATTTAAATAAAAGGCGTTCTTTGTCATCACATGTTCGGTTAAACATAATAGGAAGGTGTTAAATCCAGGGCTATAGAAATCTAATTCATTCAACCAAAATTCCAAGGCCATCAAACCAGCCCAGAGAGGGATACTAGTATACAAAGAAGTTACATCCAAAGTGCAAAGTAGCCAATCCCCATCCAGTTGTGTATCACTGATGATGTTGAGAAATTCAGTGTGTCCTTAATTCTAACCCTCACAGCTGTTAACAGGGGTTTAAGATATTGAGTAAGGTACACCAATATAGGTTCAGTTAATAAACCCTTTCCTAAGACAATTGGGTGCCCCAGAGGGTCCCTCAAACTCTTATGTACTTTAGGTAGTAAATACAATAATTGTGGGATAGGCTCCTTTACCTTGAGATGATAGGTTTTATCATCAATAATACCCTCATCAACGGCTGTATCAAGAAAGTTATCAATTTCCACCTTAAATCGTGCAGTAGGATCTACTGGCATAATCATATAGAATCTGCCATCCTGAAGTTGTCTGTTTGCCTCTGCTTCATATTTAGATCAATCCATAACTACTATGGCCCCTCCCTTGTCTGCCTGAATAATTACCAAGTTTTTAATATTGTACAAATTCTTTAAAGTGGACATTTCCTGCAGTGTTAAATTGTTAGGTAATAAAGCATCCTGAAAGTCACCACCAAAGTGTAACTCTTTTAATACACATTTTTGGAAAATTTCTACATATTTGTTCATAGGTGGCATAAAATTGGAAGGATGAAACCTAAAACCACCCTCATTAGAGTCTCTGTGATCTTCAGAATCCTTAAAAAACAATTTAAGATTTAATAATCTACAAAATGACAGCAAGTCATACACAAAACTGCTTTCTGAAACAAAAAAGCCAGGAATACAATTAAGCCCTTTATTTAGTACAGCATATTCAAGCTCAGATAACACCACAGATGAAATATTTATGACATTGTTTGTATCGACTTGGGTTCCAGGAGCTGTACCAAACTCTGAATCGTTAAACCTGCAGTGACATTTGGGTTTATGTTTGCATCCCCCCCATTTTCTCTTGCCCCTAAAGGGCTGGGGTCCACCCCATTACATTCTGATTAGAAATACTATATTTACATGCTGGTGAGGTTTGGGAGGTGTCCATTTCTGTGTCTTTATGGGAAGACCCTTCATCCCCTGATGTTTCACTATTTGATATCTTTAAGATAGATTTTCTTTTCTGTTTCTGCCATGGGGTGAAACCTTCTTTCTTAGCAAATTTAACATTCTTCCTGAGTTCATTAGGCCAATAATTGAGTACAATACCCTGTTTGGTATGTACCTCTCCAAACACATGCACCAACTGGAAAGGTCACAGAAATACCTTAAAAGAGAATTCATAGCCTCCAGCACCTGTCCTATGTGGACAGGCTCAAATCACTATCACTCTACTCTGTATCATACAGATTGCTCAGAGGAGATCTGTGTCTCACCTACAAGGCAATCTCAGACCCTGCTCTACTAGCGATGCTCCATATCCGTAAGTCTAACTCCTCGCGTAGCACCTGATCAAAAGCCTTAAATCTAATATGTGACATTAACAAAACCTGCTGGAGAGACAGGTTTGTCTCCCTAAGGCTACCCTGTCTTTGGAATAGACTCCCCATAGACGTCAAACAAAGTACGTCGCTGACCCTCTTCAAGTGCAGCCTTGATGAGTGGATGGGCAACCACAAATTTGTCCCAGGGGTTCCACCTGTGTCCCTCAATGACAGGGGCAGCAGGTGTTGACTGAGGTTTCTGTTTTGGGGATAAATTCTTGGCTAGGCTTGTAAGGGCCCCAGAGCCATTAGCCTAGTAATCTCCTATGATCCTCTGAGCTCTGTTGATGAGCCACCTTTATAGAGGGGTATTATATAGGATTTTTTTTCATAAGGTGGGGAGATATTTTTTTCTTGAATAGAGCAGTTTATATGCAGCAGGTTTGAGGTATTCAGATGGAAAACTGGCCAGGACAGTAGAAGTTGTCTTAAGGGCATGTAGGCATTTTTTAATTGTAGGTGTTAGCACTGGAATGAATATAAAGGTCTGTTGTGCCTTCAGCGATTGGAGTAGGATGGCTAGATTTGTGGTAGTTTCATAGGATGGATGTTACAGTATTTATAAAATGTGAATTAAACTGTGAAGCAATGCTTTGGGAATTATGATCATGGATGGGCTAGATTGGATTGATTTTCTATGATTGAGCAATGTATTTATTAATTTCCAGAAGTTTTTGGATTGTTTGATGACGAATTTAGGGTGTTCCTATAACAGGCTTTTTTGTCCTATTTTATGCAAGGTTTGCTATGGTAAACTGCCTATATTGTTGCAGAGATGTTTGAGAGTTGGTTTGAAGACATGACTTACAGTCTTTATCTCTAAGTTACATATGCATGAATAATGCTTTCAAGCTACAATATGTTTTTAAGCACCATTACATCTGCTCTAATCATGCACTAAAACAGTTTTAACAAACCACTGTAAACACCTAACATCTAAAACATTCAAGTTATGCATGCAACATAATCACCTGCATCAATGAACTGAAACTAGTTATATGGTGGAAAAGCTCCAATCTTGTGAAAAGTCAATGATTTTAACACAAATCCTCATTCTTATGAACTCTACAACTTCTACCTCTTAAAGCTACCACCCAGTCATTTAATCTCAGCTGAGCAAGCTCATTCTACTCTGCTTGGCCAGAACAGTATGTCGCTCATACAGGCTAATTATGGTTTTAATAAAGTTATTATTCCAGAGTCAAAAGTACATTTTTCCTCTTATTTTATTTATTTATTGCTTGCTTGCTTGTCTGTCAATGCCTGATTGGCCCATTCTTTCCTGCAAAACAGAAGTATGCTATTCCTGGGCTAGGGCAGACTTCAGGTACATGTTTAGGAAAAGCTCTCTCAAACATGCATAAAACTGAGGATTTTGCAGTGATGGCAGATAAGCTGTTAGTGCTTAATAACATATACAAAGGTTTTATAGTACACCAAATGGAAGGCACATGTCTAAACAGAGAATTTGGCATATGGAGGAGAATAGGAATGTGTCTCTGTGGCTGATAGGAAGAGTGTTTGCAGAGATTAGGTTGTCATGCAGAGTTATTAAATTCTTGACAAGAACTTCCTGTCAAAAACAAACAAACAATACTTATGTTAGTGAAAACAGTCCAATGACTGTAAGTTTCACAGAGTGGTGATAAAATTAGTAAGGCACTGGGCAAATTTCTTTTTAAAACCGGGGTTTGTATTAATTATGCTGGTGAAGAAACAGCAGAAGAAAGGCATTAAGTTTACAGTGTGTGATTTTCACTTACTTGAAAAAGCTGGTCAGATAATGACAATTGGTGAGCAGAAATCAAAACTGAATACTTACAAGACTTTTCCTCAAAGATATATAGTTTACTGTGCTTATCCAAATGTTTAGTTAACCTAAGAGTTGCTAACCCATACTAAATATCCTTAAAAACCTCCGACTTAAGTCTGCCCCCGGCATTGTGTTGCAGGACTTACAAGTTTCACTGTGAAACATCATTTTTCATCACTGACTTTAATTTTCACTCCTTGAAGTCCTCTTGTGTCCCATCCTTCATATTAAGTCCACACGCTGACTTGAACCTGATTTAACAAAAATGTTAGAAGATAACTGCTTGGCCTACCCAGTCTGCTCATTTTTCTACCTCAGGGATAAACTGCATGTCCTTGCCCATAAATATCTCACTTCTTCCTGTAAACCTTAAAAGAACTGTTTTATATCTGTCCTACGCATGTTTGAACTGAGGCTTTATTTCTGATTACCTGTCTGCTACAGAATTCTTATTTATTTATGTGCAACACTATTTTATTTTTTCATATCACCCTACACCATCTTCATCTCCCCTCATTTAAAAAAGATGCTGCAGATTTGGGCTCTAATTCCATTGAGATGTTAAGTGTTTGCCATGTCTTCCAACATTAACACAATGTTTTCATTTAGTATCTTTTCATGTGACTTTGTATGTACATTCTCCAGCACATTTTTTACATCCTTGCCAAAGGAGTAATATAAAACGTCATCTTTATTTTTATTTTTTTTATTCCAGTCAGGGCCTTACCCAATGATTCCACTACTGATACCCAATAAGACAATTTGTTCCAGGGCAATGGTAGCCAGGTATGCCCAGGCTGGGTGACAGCCATATTGCCCATTCGTTCCTACCTGGCAATCCCCAATCAGCTTTCCATTCCCGTAAGAGTTGAATGAATGGTTCAAATGGAGAAAGTGCTAGCTTCTGTGACATAAAATTAAGGTCCCAAGGAGGAACCACTGTTTTTTTAAGGCATCTTATGCACAAAACCCCTTTCAAAAAAATTTTGACATGAGACTGCATTGAAAGAAGATAATCCATGGGCTGAAATGCCTGTTGAATGAACCTTGACAGAAGAGAAAGGAAGGCCATAGGACTGTAGAACGAGAGAACAACTATCCCTGAATGGGTGCTGGTTATGTTGTTGGCACCAGCTAGAAAATTTACCATTTGCTAATATTTGATTTTCTAGTGGCAGGTTTTCTTTCTTCCATTAGTACCTGCTGCACGTCTAGAGTAAATAGCTGCCATAAAGGAATGTACCACCCAGATAGTGAATTGAAATTGAATGGTGTTGGGGTATATCAAGCACCCAGTGTCTGTATGAGTAGATCCAGTCTGTGGGAGTCACCACAATGATCTTGGGGGATTTCTTCTGAATCTTGAGAAGTATCCTGGATATTAGTGGAAAGGGTGAGGAGCATTCCTGACCAAAGAAAAGAAAAGGCACCTATTTTTACAGCCTTCTTGCATGGAGTCCTTGAGCAGAACCTTGTCAGCTGATTGCCTCCTCTGTGAGCAAAGAGGGCTACTTGAGGAACTCCTCACAGATGGATCAAATCTTGGAAGACCCCCTGATCTAGTTTCCATTAATGAAGGTCTACCCTTGTCCTGTTCAGCTTGTCTGCCACACAATTTTGCTCCAAAAGAATGTAGAATGCCTGTAGGGTAAGAATGTGCTGTAAAGCTATATCTTAAGCTAACATGGTTAGTCAGCAAAGGGGGTACAACCTAGTTCCCCCTTGTTTGGTGATGCACCACTTGAATGTGGTACTGGTACTGTCTGCAACAACTTGGAGAGTTCCCAGGGGCCAAAAATGGCTCAGAGAATTGAGTGCCTTGATCAGTGCAAGCATCTTTTTTATATTTATGTGCTTGCGTATTTCCTTGGTGTCCCACATACCTTGCACTTTTATCCCTCCTGAAACTGCTCCCTAAGCAAAGTTCGAGGCATCTGTGGAGACTGATTGTTTTGGAAAAGGGAGGGAGGGATAAGGGGACACCTGGATTTAGGGATATCTGTTGTCTCCAAGTGATTTCTCTTCTGAAAAAAACCCTAATACTGGGGTTTAAAAAGAATGGGTGTTGGTGCTGTGACCAAAGAAACTTCAAATACTGCTGATCTTTCTCATGTAGAGTCTTGCCAAGGGTATCAGGAGAATAACAGAAGCCACGAGACCAAAAATCCTGAAGTATTCCCTCACAGTGACCAAGCCTAAGAGGAAAACCCTAGAAACAGATTTAATTTTTCTTGTTGAAGAAAAGTTCTGAATTGTGGTGTCTAATTGACATCACAGAAACACAATACTGAGGAGTCAAGAAAGACATCTACATGAACTGGGATTCCAAAAGAACATTCAAGAGATCTCTCACCCAAGAGAGAAATTCATGACACTTATCTTTGAAGAGTCTTTTTCAAAGCACGTCATTTAAATATTGAAAAATGTGGTTACCTTGTAGCCTGCAATGAGCTATAACTGGAAAAAGACCCTTTTTGGGCACTCTTGGTGTAGTGGATATTGCAAAGGGTAAGACAGAGAGCTGATAATGTGATCCAGACACACAAAACCTAAAGAAATATGAAATCTGGATGAACAGGGATGTGATAAGCATATTTTAAATCTAGAGTTACCAAGAAACTTGAAAGAGGAAGAAGAGATAACAGGTTGTGAAGTGACATTTTGAATTTGGGCAATATCACAAACAGATTTAGGAAAGATTGATCCAGAACGGGTCTCCAAGCATTTTCTTCATTGGCACTATAAACATCCTTGAATAAAATCCCTTTCCCACCTAGGAAGGAGGAACTGGTTCTAACATTTCCTGGGACAGCAAGTGATGAAGACCAGATTTCCAGTCTGGTCTGATCTGGGGGATGAGGAAGGACCCCCTGGAAAGGAGGAATTTCCTCCTGTTGCCATCTGTAACCCTGAAAAATGATCTTCAGAACCTGTTTGTCTGAAATTATCTATTGCCAAAGAAAAGTAGAGATTCACACTTTCTGGAAGACAAAAGGTGGTGTTGGAGTGGGAGAGACAAAATCCATTAAATAGTAATTTTGATTTATTGGACTGACTGCCTTTAGTTTTAGGAGTTTCTAGAATCTTCTTTGAACCCCCTTGCCATTTTTTTCTTAAATGTTGGTTTACCTGGACTTTGTTGGGACTGTTTACTTTGCTTCTTACCAAAACTGAGTGATGAGTTAGGGAATCCCTTGGGAAATCTAGAAAAGGAGGGCTGAAAAAACTTAGAGATTCCCTGTATCAGCTTATCCATATTTTCCAGCAGAGGGGCCAAAAACTAAATCCAGCAAATAATTTAAAATCTCATGTTAACATTATCTGGGAAGTTCTGAGAACACAGCCATGTAAACCTTCTCAAAACAGTACCACAGGCCATAGACCTTGAAGAACTAACAGAGGCATTCACACTGTGTAAAATGAGTAGTGACTTGAACAGAAGAAATTAAATTATTTAAAAGCAGAATTTTTCCTCCCAAGATGAAACTGTAGACAAAACATTCATCATATTTTCACAATTAAAGACAAATTTTATCATACGAACATGACAAATCAAAATTCTGAAAATCAGAGTTGCAGAAGTACACTTTTCCCACATACTTCTCAATAATCTTCCCATCCTTATCAGAAATAATAGGACTGGAATTAACTACATGTTTAGCAGCAGAAGAATTAACTAAAGCTATAGCTGCTGAATCAGGTTTGGGGAGAGTGTATAAAAACTTAAAAGACAGAGGAACTTTACACATGCTATCATCTTTTTAGGAACAGCTGGCTGACTGACAGAAAATTGCAGGCAATAACACATACTCTCTGAGGCAGACAAAACTGGAGGAATAGGTGCAGGTTCTGGAAATTCCTTCGGTAACTACTTGAAGTATTTTCTGAGGGACTGGGAAACCTCAGCGTTCACCCACTGAAAACACTGGTACATTCTAGAAATAAGTATCAGAAAAAGAGAATCCCCTCCCCACAAGGGGAATCAGAAACTGAGCTCTCTCCTCTAATTCTAAATCAGACATCTGAGGAGAAACCCTGCATCTGTCATTTCATCCTTCTGTCCAGATTCAGAATCTTGAATCTCTTCAGAAAGAAGTATCCCTCTACCTTTAACCAAAAACTATCTTACAAGAAGGATCAATAGCCTGAGCCTGTGCCATACCAGCAAACTACTTTTGATAGGAAAATTAGGTCAACAGTGTTATTATTTGCAACAGCAGCTTCCCTGGGGATGGGTACAACATTCTGACAAAATAGGAAAGCCTGTCTTTTTCCTTCTCCTGGGACTGTCAAGACTGGCTCTCCCTTGCCAACTGAGGTAATCCTAACAACCGCAGAGCACATGGCTTACCCTCTCCCCCAGTCTATAGTGGCTGTAAATGCTATACCAGAGGGATTCAGGGTACAAAATGAGTGGTCTGAGGTACAAGTAATGGCCACAGCAGAGTCACCCACTGGCAGCTGAGGCAAACTGCTAGCCTCCTTTGGTGGCAAAGGCTGTTTATTTATTTATTTTTTTCTGTTGCTGGAAAAAGGACAAACTCTGGGACCAACAGTTTGTTCCAATATCAAGCCAAACATGGTGCCTCTTTTACAGGAAAAACAAGCAGCAAATGTTGGTAAAAATAAAAAAGTCTTTAAAAGTCACTTCCCCCCAGGCAAAAACAGTAAAATGCACTTTAAAATACTTTGCCAACCCCACAAAGTAAAATAAACAATTTCTTCAGAGAAAAAATGGATTTCAGTTAAACAACTTTTAAACTGAGAGGAAGGAAAAAAAAAGGAGAGTGCTTATATTTTCCAGTACATCAAGAAAAGAGGAGTGGGAATCCTGGGGCATGGTGGGGGATCTGTAGCAAGCTACAATTTGGATTGCAGTTTTGCCCAGAGTTAGTTGCACTTGGATAACCTTGGATGCATTATGCTGAGCAACTAGCCTGGAGTTGTGGATATCCTTAATGAATATGGGCACACCTCCACCTTTGGTGTTTCGGTCCAGGTTACATGGCCAAAAAGTGTAGTATGAGTTATAGTCTGGTAGTGCAGGGGTGCTCCCTGGAGCCTTGAACCAGGTCTCACTCACTGCACAGATATCGATGGTCTCCATTTTAAGGAGTGCCTCGAGTGAGTGCATTTTGAGATTTAGACTTCTAGCATTGAGTAGCATTACCCTCAGTTTTTGCTTACCTGTTCCTGTTACAGTGGTGAATTTGTCATTTGAACCTTGTCTAAAAAAGGCACTATAGGGTTGGCAAGAGCCTTAGCCAGTATCCGGAATCCCAGGGGCGACAGGTGCAGGCCATCACTGGCAAAGCAGCATGGTCTGTTGACCATGTCATCCCAAGCAGACAGATACTGGATTCCCTTAGAATGACACCAGAACCTTAACCAATTGTTGAAGTCAAACATTTTGTCTTTGTACTGTGGTATCATTCTGGGCAGTGGCAGAATGCTACTCAAGGCTTGGGTCATACCTGCCTGGGCTACAAGATCAGAGAGCTTTTCCATGTCTCTTTTCATGTAGTCCAGGAAGGTACGTCTCAGGTCATTCACACCAACATGGACAATGACAGAGTCATATTTGTACTTGTTGTGGAGTGACCTGAGTGCGTGGGTTATGTGGAGGATCTTGGCACCTGACAGGCAGCTGACAGTAACCTTCTCCTTGTTTAACCTGGTGAGTAGGACATCAGTGTGCCTGACTATAGAGTCACCTATGACTAGTGTGTTGGGTACGTTGTTTTGCCTTATTGGCTGTGGTTGAGTGGCACACTGAGTCTGTGGGCTGTGTGCCATTTGGGTTGTGTTGGGGGATGGAGTTTGCTTGCGTTTCTGCTTTGGAGGTCTCTGTTGCTTAGACAGATTATTATTGAGAGCCTCTGCGAATGTTTTTGTGTTACTATGTGTGGATTTTGGTGGTGTAGATTTAGTGAGACTATGTGATGAGTGTGGTGTGGTGCAAACGTTTACCTTTTCATCTTGACTGTCAAGCTCAGTCTTGATTGGAGAGAGCTTTACCTCCAGTTTAACTAGATAAGTGCATCTCTCACAGGTTGTAGTGTTGGGTGGTAGGAGAAGAGGGTAGTCTGTGTACATGAGGGAATTTCTACATTGCCCGAAGATGCCAAGATTCATCAGATAGACCGGAGAGAACACTGGGAGCTGACCATTGGACATGCCTGAATAAAAAAATATTTTCCTCTAGATAAGTGAGGAAAGTGAGCACAAGAGCTGTTTTTCTCTAAGCAAGTGAGAAAAGTAAGTACAAAAACTGTTTTCCTCTAGGTAATGAGGAAGGTTAAGTGCTATAGTAATTAGTAGCTTATTTAGTGCTTACAAGTTCTGAACAAGTGCTGAGCACGAATAAGCAAATTTAAGCGCTAAAACTAAGACTCTGTATCTGCACTAGATGAGTTACAGGACAGAAACAAGTGCAAATGCAGGCTTTCAAATCAGAAAGTTGAGAGAGATGGAAAAGATTGCCCAAATGGCCAATAACTACAATTTCTGGGCCAGAACCACTCCTTATGTGGTAGACAGGTTACCTAGTGCTTACCACTCCCACTGAAAAGCTAGAAGGCTTCCCTCCAACACACAGAAAGGCTTGGGGGGCTCAGAAGCTTACATACAGTCCTGGATACAGCAAACCTGTATCTGGACTACACTAGTTACAGGAAAGGTAGGAAACAGGCTTACAGTATTTTTTTTTTCTTCTCAAAAAAATTCAGTTGCTAGAATAACAGGATGTAACATCCACTTCCTGAAGGATAGAAACTCTGAAACTCATATGTGCCATTATTTAGTGACTTTAATCCTCAGTGGTTTGTCTGAAAACCACAGAATTTTATGAGGAACAGACTGAAAATATGAAGCAATAATCTGGACATCCTGCAAAAACTTAAGACAGTTGAGAAGTATGAAAGGTGAGTGTAAACATAATGGTTCGCATTACACTGCCTCTCTGAGAGCTCTTGCTAAGTGTTTTATGGCTTTGAAAGCTGGGAAAACCCTTAGTGATTTCTTCCCCTGTAATTAGTAGTATGTAGAGCAGATAAAGCTCCATGCACTACAAAGAATAATGACCAGTTTGCAGATCTTAATCTTAAATTATGTGTTCTCGATATGGATAGCTTAAGGTAAATTTCTTGGTATCCATGTCTCGAACACATAATTGGGTTATGATCAGTGAAGTGATCAGAATCCTCTGTGTTAACCATTTCCATCTCATAGCTCAGGTCAAGGCTAAAAAGGGTTATCTGACGAGCTTACCCACCTGCTAACAAATATACATAAATAAAACTAAATTAATTAAATTTCAGCGAGTAACTAGAGTAAAGTCTGGCAGTTAGCTTACAGGATTAATGAGCTGTTAATAAGCTGTCTCCTGTGGTCCAGATGTGCAAGGTTTGATTCCCTCGGCCTTCATTGCCTAACTGTTTGACTCTGAGCAAGTCACTTAACCAGACACGGCTCCTAGTCTGAGAGCGAAAAGGGTTGAATTTCTCCAACACAAAAATATAGATCATATGGAGGAATGGGATTCCCTATAGAAAGCACCCATCAAAATGGCTTTACCTATCTTAAAAGGAAGCCAAGGACAAGGAATAAGAGACTTGAAAGAAATAGATGTAGCAACTAAATGAAATGAGTAAATCCAGAGTTAAAAGCTGGTTAAAGGCATTCTAAAACTTAAGGCACAGGACCAGTAAAGGGATCAGAAGTTTCAAGTGAACCCTACAGAAAGACTGTCTCTAGCTTTTGTAAGTCTTCTGGACCTGAAGGTAGAGAGGTTTTTCCAAGATGCAAGCTAGGAATTCAGGGAACCAGGCTTTTCAAGGCCAGTATGGAGCATACAGAATGGATTTGGATTTGTGTTGTGTTGCTTTCTAGATGAAACCTGCCATCAAAGAAAAGGGGGCAAAGACAGTAAAGGAGATTAGGAGGCCATATCTGGATGAGAACATCCCTCAAGCATTCCTCCAGCAGAAGGATGACAGAAGCAAAGCTGTTGCAGTGGTGTTGGTTAGGGAGACAAACAGTTTGTGTCACAGTCCCCCTAGAAACAGAGCAACTTCTCTGCTACTAAGGGTTTGAGGGCCCACATGCAGATTAGCAAAACAGCAGCTGAGTTGTTCACATCTGAGATGGACTCCCCTAGAATGTAATTTGCAACCAGAAAGCAATTAATTAGCAAAGTACATTCGGAATCTTCACCACTTCTCAACATAATAGATGAGAGGTATTAAGTGTCCACTGCAGTACTCATGTATTACCTAGTAAAAAGTGCCACATGTGTTGTTGATGCCATCACCATCAAAGTTTTGAGACACAGTTGGTCTATGACATACTGCAACTGACTGATCAATGAAACTATATGCTGGAGAGAGAGGATCCTTTCAGACGGCAAAAGAATATTCCATGAAACTAATCTAGACAGAGGTTTATGAAAAGGAATCCCTGAAATGGCACCAGTGGTGATGCTGTAGTTTTTTATGGGATCCCCAAGGACTGAAACTGACTTGACAGGAACTCTCACACAGATAATAGACTGTTCCAAGAGGAAGCAGCCAGGATCCAGTTTTTCTAGGGAAGGAAACAATTTTCATCATTTCCAACTGCTGATTCACTGCAACCACACATATACATACAGTGAACACAATGGAGGCTGTGGCAAGATCAGTTGGGGAGAGCCCTGAAGTGACAGTGATTAGCTCATACCTGAATTGCATACTTCCCAGACATAGGATAATAGGCTCATAGGAGGTTACTAGGCTTATGGCCCTGGGACCATTAAAAGCCTAGCCAAGAGTTTATCCCCCCAAAAAAGAAACCTCAGTCAGCACCTGTCACCCCTGTCAATGAGGGACTCAGGTGAAACCCCTCAGACAAATTTATGGTTTCCTATTCACTCATCAAGGTTGTGCTTGAAGAGGATCAGCAACATACTCTACTTGATGCGTATGGGTAGTCTATTCCAGAGACAGGGCAGCTTCTGGGAGACAAACCTCTCTCCCCAGCAGGTTTTGTTAATGTTGCATATTAGATCTAGGCCTTTTGATTGGGTAATGTGCAAAGAGTTAGACTTATGGATATGGAGCATCTCTAGTAGGGCAGGGTCCGAGATTGCCTTGTAGGCAAGACACAGATCACCTCTGAGCAATCTGTACAATACCGAATAGAGTGATAGTGATTTGAGCCTGCCCGCATAGGACAGGAGTTGAGGCCATGGATTCTCTTTGTAAGGTATTTCTGTGGCCTTTCCAGCTGGTGCAGGTGTTTGGGAAGGTACATACCAAACTGGGCATTCTACTCAATTATTGGCCTAATGAGGGAGGAGTACAGAGAGGTAATAACCTCCTTTTTTCTGGATGCAATTCCTTTACTTATGAGATGAACCAAGTAAAAGGATTTTCTGACCACTGATGCTACATGATGGTCGAATGTGAGATTATTGTCAACCTGTGTACCCAGGGGTCTTGCCACAGGATGTGTGCTTAGGGGGTTGCTGTTGATGTGGTAATCAGAAGAGGCCGTGTTTTTGCTGAATGGTACGATAATACATTTTTTTGCATTTAACTTAAGGCCATGACTTTGGCACCAGTCATTTGTTGCTGTGAGACCCTCTTGTAGTATGTTAACATCATTTGAGGAGTCAATGACAGCACCCAACTTACAGTCGTCCGCAAACTTGGTCAGCCACAGGCCTTTTGTCTTTGCCTGGAGCTCTGAGAAGTAGATGCCAAACAGTAGGGGTCCCAGGACAAATCCCTGGGGAATACCACTAGTGACAGGTCTGCTGTCGGAAGTGGAGACACTTATTTTGACCTTGTGGGTCCTACAGGTGAGACAGTTGGCCACCCACCTGATGAGATAGGGATTTACGCCAAGTTGTGTTAGCTTTTTGATGATGCCTAAGTAGAGGATTGTGTCAAAGGCTTTGGCCAAGTTAAGTAAGCTGTATGTACTGACTTTCCCTCATCCAGGGCCTTGGTGACAATCTCAAAAAGTCAACCAGGTTCAACATGCAGGATCTGCCCTTGATGAGTTCTAACTGGGTGGGGTCAAGTGCTTGGAGATTGCCTATGTCCTTGATTATGAGGTCCATAATAATACACTCTGTGGCTTTACAGATCAGACTTGTCAAGCTAATGGGGTGATAGTTTCCAGGATCAGTATTGGCACCACCTTTGTGCAAGGGGATGACAACGGCAGTTCTTCCACTCTGCTAGAATGAAGCCTGTACTTAGGCTGTGGTTGAATAGGGTGATCAGTGGCAAGGGTAGTTCTTGTTGGTGATGGTGCAGAATACAGCCTGGGATACTGTCAGGTCCTATGGAAGCTATTTTCTTTACCTTGGATAGGGCATTTAACACTTGATCTATGGAGATGTGAGGTGCAGGACAAGTATCGAGGATGTTGAATGAGCCTTTGAGGGGACATGGGGGTGAGGTTTGAGTTGAACCTATCTACTAGCAGGTTGGCTAAGTCAACCAAATCAGTGTAAGTGGTACCATTAAGAACTAATCTGGAAGAAATCTGTGCTTTGCCATGGAGTTTCCTGACGTAACTGAAGAAGGCTTTGTGATTTCCCTTTGTTTTGTTGGCTAGTTTCGATTCATAATTGGCTTTGGAGGTTTTCACTAGTGATCTACTTTGTTTGTTGAGGATAAGAAGGGAGTTTTTCCAAATGGGAATTTGTGCCTTTCTATCCTTGGACAACAGTTTCTTTATTTGTTGTAAAGCCTGTTGATACAGGATGTCCACCAGACAGGTTTGTGTCTCCTTGAGGAGCAGGTTTTAGTTCTGTTGGGTATGGCTAAGTCCATGCAGTTGTACAGGTGCTTGTATACTGCATTGGCATAAAGTTTGGCATAGTTGTCTGCATCCTCTGAGGGGGGGGGGGGTGTGAAGCTACTGATACCCTCCCTTAGAAGGTTGTAGTCAGCTTTTGAGATTTTTTTAGCCTGGTTATGGCTGAGGGGGGTTGGGCAGGATAGTAACTTCGAATGAGACAGACCGATGAGACCCTCAAGCCTCAGGAACCTATATCTGGAACTAAGCCAATACTGGAATGCAGAAAGGAGATTTTGCAAATAGGGATTACTACAAGTAGAGATATAGAAAATAAGAGGAAACAGGAATTTACTGGAGAAAATTGACAAATGAACCAAGGTATTGGGAGCAAATAACTAGAGAGAGAAAGGTTGGGATAAAGAGAAGCAAAAGTCTGAACTGCTGGTTAGAGTCTACTTTTCCTACCACGAATTGCTAGACAAAGAGGGGAATGCTACATGAAAGACCAGCTCTGGCAGAGTTTTTAGCAGAGTCTAGAACAGAAGCTGACATTAAAAAAGGAATAATTTGAAGGCATGTAAAATATTTTGTGATAATACATGAATCAATTAGAAGAGATTAAAAGAGAGACTGGAAACGTAATTTACAAAGGAATAATGGGAGGACACCTGCATGCCTCCCAAGTATGCAATAAAGTTCAAAAGATTTAGGAATTTTGCTTGGAAGTGTTTGCAGAAGTATTTTTACACACCAAGCAGACTTCGAAGAATTTTTCTTCAGGTAGATAGCAAATGTAGGAGGAGAGATGGAAAAGACAGAGGTAACTGAGAACATGTTTTTTTGGGAGTACTCTGTCAGAAATGTTTGGGGTGTAAATGGCTGTAACTAAGGAAGTTATACTTTTCAGCTGGGTGCAGGATCTGAATTGCTTAAAATTACTAAGGCATTACTATGCTTAATGTTATTGGCTGCCAAAAAAGCAATTACTAGAAAACGGAAATCAAAATCTAAACAAACTGCAAGTGAAGTGCTGAATATTTTAAAGGAAATAAAAGAACTGGTCATGGGATCTTTAGAAAACAAAATGAGCAAATTTCATAGATATAAATGTAATGTGTAGGAACAATGCATGCATAATAATGTTCATGAGGAGTGAGGTTTAAGGGAAGGCAGGAATTGGGCAATTTATGTAATGCTGGAGTGAATAATTACTAAAGAAAGAAAAATATAATACACAAAGGGTGAATATGATAAATGTTATTATGGTTTCTTTTCTTTTCTGTCTATTTATGTCTGCCTATGTCTTAGTGATAGTTTAATTTAAAGAAATAGCCAGGGAATTGTTATGGTTAGGCTTGTATAGGCCCTAGGGCCGATAACCTAGTACCAACCTATGGACCTATGAATAAAGGTAAATAAAAATCTATACCTGGCTGCCAGAAGGCACGTCACAGTTAACATACACTCTCTGGTTACTCTTCTTCTGGGAAAGGGCACTGTTCTGGAAACAGCCAAAGCAGCTTTGGTTTCTGTTGCTTTCCTCCTGTGGGGAAAGACACTATACTGGATCTTGGTTTCTGTTGCTCTTGCCCATTGGACACCTTTGCAACCCATAAAAGGGGAATTAGAGAGTTTGAAATCACAACTGTAAGAATGCTGCACTCTTTCTTCATATTCTCCAGGGGAAATTTAACAAGGCAGCTAAACAGTGGAACCTTGAAAAGGAAGACTTCAAGAAAGTCACCTTGGTGTCTTTTGGCAAGTCCGCAAGCTGGAGCCAGGTGGGCCAAGACTACATACTGCAGCTGCCTCTCATATTCAGGCTTGAGACAAACAAGACAGCTGCAGAGCAGGACAACAGCTTTCATTTGAAAGGTTCATCATTCAGCTGGCCAGTGAGTAAAACATGTTGACTGTATCCCACTGGAACTGAATCACGTGCATAACATCATTAATGGCCCTTAAGGAAAAAGTACGGGATGTGTAAATTTACTTTCCAAAACAATCCACAACTCTAGATTCCTTGTCGGGGGGGGGGGGGTGGACTGCATTGCCCTGCAGAGCTGGAGCATTTTAAAAGGGTGCTACTGCAAAAACAACAATGGAATCAGACTTTGAAGTCACAGAGCAGCAAATCCAAGCATTTAGGGGCTGAAAAACTTGTCAGTTTTTCTCAGTATTAGAGCTACAGTGTCTGGGTCTGCTTAAGTCATAGTAGTAATAGTAGCTACTTTTCAATATTTTCACCAATAAGGTAATCATCCAAGAAAGTACATGTTTGGAGAAACAAAAGTACTTCTGCAATGCTCTCTGCAGAAGAAAAAAATACTTAGAACTGTGGTCCACCCCACATTTTCCATACCACTTTGTAAGATTTCTCAAAATATGGAGTTTGTTTAGGGGAAAAGGAAGAGAGTCTGCATCCTCCAGTCCTCATCTTCATCACTGGTAATGGGGACATGCCTTGTAGCTACCATCAGACGAAGAAGGAGCCCATTGATGGTCTGACTGTCATGACAGGCACTGCACAGGTTCTTTGGTCCCTCTGTTCTGCTGAAGCATCATTTGCATACGATATCACAGCCATGTGGCATGTCAATCACACAGGCCAAGAACACTGCTGCACAAACTGATGGGGGGGATACAATACAATATCTCTGGCTAGGCTGCAAAAATTTATATCCTTTGAATTCTTTCTGCAATACACAGCTGGATCATGTTTAAACATCCACGCGTTGTTATCTTAGCTGCATGAGTTGTCATTGTGCAGTCAAAGAGCAGCTCATCTGCTTAAAGTTCCCAATCTACCACAGTGGTTATATTACCTTTATTTACTATTACATCCTATGCATTTCTCTAATGCTGTTCCTATGCATTTCCCTAATGCTGTCTGCTACACTTGTCAAAAAACTGCAGACTGAAAAGATGCCATCTCTGGTATTTGAACCTCACTACAACAAGCCGAGATTAATTGCTGTTGCGTATTGAACATCCTCGTACACCACATTTCCTTAATAGTAGAACTGCAGTACACTAACTGACTCTACCAACTCCGTGGGTGTAGGCAGAACTAATTTTTTTAGCTCTAATCTTGTATAGTTGCTGCCATACCTCTCAACCTCTTACAGCAAGAAATTTGGACATGGGGACAATTTTTAAATATTGCTCTTACAAACTTAGAAAGTTGCTAGACTAACAGATACTGCATTAACATACATTTTTTGAAGGGTATGAAGTCTGAAACAAAAATGTCTTTCATTATTTTCTGACTTCAATCCCTCAAAGATTTGCCAATGATGTATCAGAAAAAAAAAACAATTTTATGAGAAATACACCAAAAATATGAGGCAAAAAATCTGGATATTCTGCAAAATCTGTATAGTTGAGGGGTATGGTTGACACACCACAACATTTAAAAACAGCCAGTTGTATGTGTCCTTTCATCCCTTCCACACTCATAACAAAGCTTTTCAGTTAGATAAGTACCGTTCTCAAACTATTTTATGACCATATGTATGCTGAAAACATAGCTTAGAATCTTTAGATTCCCCCAGTTGTATAAGGTATTGCATTTCTGAGAGGTACTTAGACAAGAAAGTACTCATCTGGGTATGTTTGAGTATATTTGGTCATCCCCACCCATATATAAACTGAAATGGACTTGACTGTGCTTCTCAGAATTTGCTTAAAGAAGTGACCCCTTTGTTTAATTTGAATATGTACACTGAGAATTTATGTTAAATCAAAACAAAGTAATGCAAGAGGAGCAAATATGCTAAACAGCTGTTACTCCCGTGTCACTGCTGTACCCCCAAATACAGGCATTAGAATGAAATACTACTGCAACACAGAGTTACCAACTTTGAAGGAGGGTGTCCTGTGTTTAAAACTGAAAATCATTTCCAAAGTGTACAGAAGAACAATTTCTTCCTTATGTAGACAGTTGCAAAAATAAATATTTACAGTTACACCACTGCTTTTTTTGTAGGTAGTCTGAGAGGAACAGGCCACAACTGCTCTTATAGTACCTTTACTGCAATGAAGTTAGACACAACAGGCAGTAGTTGGCCAGCAACACAACAGTCAAACCTTATTAACTAAGCTTCAATGATTAATTCAATGAAAAATAAATGCATTATGATGCTGGTAATGTTGAAAATGACAGTACCATCCTCTTTCATACAGGTTCTCAATTTCTTATTTGTCACTGGAGTGTGTCACAGTATCCCTAGGTCTGATTTTATTAATGGGATTTCCTTGCATTTTGACAAGCACTAAAGTGAAAGACATCTAGCACTATCCACATATCATAAATGCACAGTGCTAGAAAAAAAAAAAGAAAAAGAAATGTACAGTGCTCAGGTAACTGTGATAAACTGGATTATTTTTCTGCATAGGGGTATGTGGTGTATGATTAATCAATTTGAAAAGTCCACACTCACCTGCTCTGTTGCATTCTTATTTTCCAGATAATATTGACCACAGGGCTTGCAGAAACCAATCAGTACTTTATAAAAACTTTCATTTCCCAGATGGGAATGCCTACATGAAAAGCCTCACCCACACTGATCTGCAGACCTTTTTAGAAACACTATACTAAATACAAAATACAGAGCAAGAATACAGAATACAGACATACATATACAAAATACCAGACATAAATCTTCAATATATGTGCCATAAAATTACACCTTATATGGGTCTTAAGTGCATGAAAGACATGAGTGTTTAATATGTTGATGAACTGTTTCTTTAAATGAATAGTAATCCATACATAAATCACTTCAAGAAAGACATGTTGATGAACTGTTTCTTTAAATGAATAGTAATCCATACATAAATCATTTCAAGTCCCTGCGGTCGAGTGGCTTTCAAAAGACATGCGTGAATGGGCGTGCCTTCGTTGAAGGTTGGGCGTCGGGCTGGCACCTCAGCACCATAAAAATCGACTGCCAGTCATTAGCAGATTGGTTTTCTGCTGTAGCGACCCCTAACCGGGAAAAGCCGAAAAAAAAAAACAACAACAACATACATCACTTCAAACTCAAATGCTAGTAACTAGTGGAATTCTGTGCAGCTCAGCTCTGGAACTTCATTTGTATTTTGTCATTAGTAGTGCGCATTTCTTGGTTACTAACTTAACTTGTCCTCTAATGTATGTGTGAAACAGCAACTAATATTATAATCTTAGCTGATTTAAGTAATGTGCAGTGTCGACTCAGTATATCAGTTTAGGAACGTAGGGCATACCCTTTGCTAAAGACATATATGGGTTAATCTTTTAATACATTATTTGTATTAAATTGGTTTTGTATATTTATTAATTTGTTTTTATATTCATTGAGCTAGGTAGAGCACCAATCCCTCTGGACCATTTTCAGGTTCAGCCAGGGCCCAGGGTTTACAGTCACCAGTTGTTCACAGCAAAAAAACAAAACGTACAAATATTTAAACATCACAGTTTGTGCAGTCTACATTAAGGGGAGTATTGGGAGTTATCTTCTGACTTCTTGTATAGCCCATAAATCAGTTAAAAAGCTAAAATACAACCCCTGCCATATCTGAACTCCATGACCATTTTTGTCTTGTAATATTTACTATTCATTTACTCTGTCACAGCTAATATTTTTCTCATGTACAAATTTCGCAAACATATATCAGGGGTCTGTTTTCATGATTGTTTTATGATTTGTATGGGTAGCTGTAAAAAAGGTATATTAATAATTTATTCAGGAAGACTGGTATTCATAGGTTCATAGGAGGTTACTAGGCTAATGGCCCTAGAGTCCTTACAGGCCTAGCCATATTTATCTTGAGTTGCCCCAAATGTCAGTGATTAGGTGAGTGAAGTTTGCAGAGGTAAGGGTCTATTGTTAATACTGACTTCCTCTGTCCAGGAGGGACATGGGCACCACCCCCAGGAGAGAGTTTACGGTCACCCATCCATTGATCCAGGCTGCGTTCGAAGAGGGTCAGGGAGGAGCTCTGTTTCACATGAACTGGAAGCTTGCTTCAGAGAAGTGGCAGTCTCTGGAAGATTTATCTATCTCTCCAGCATGACCTGTTCATGTCAGAGGCTTGGTTTAGATCCCTGGAGCAATAACCCTCCAGACTGCTCTGTTGAAGATTCCGGGTGAGCAAGTTGGAGTGACTAGGGAAATGATTTTGTTGAGCTATGATACAAACTCGGAATTGCCTAGACATAGTAAGGCCTTGCTGAGTCTAATTATGATGGCTGCCAAAAAAAGCAATAACTAGAAAATGGAAATGAAAGTCTAAACCAACTGTACTAGAAGTAGCGAAGATAGTAACAGAGTTAAAACAACTGGAACTGGGATCTTTAGAAAAGGATAGGAGAAAATTACATAGGAAAAAAATGGGAACTGCGGGATCAATACATGCAGAGGAGGAGCGAGGTTTAAAAGAAGGAAGGATTTGAATGAGTTATGTAATGGCTGACTAGCAATGACTGGATATGTTAAAAGAGATGTATACTGTTTGCAGGTACAGTTGTGTCGCAAGGTTTGGAATGTCAAACTTTTGCAACTGAGATTGTGTAGCTATGATTTATTGTCATTTATATAAATGTAACATGGCCTATATCATACATGATAATTTAATAAAGATGTTTCTTGTTTAAAAAAAAAAAAAGATCCCTGGAGCAAGTTACCCTCCTGCTGTTTGATTTATGAATGTGTAGCATTTCCATCAAGGCCAGGTCAGATACTGTCCTGTAAGCCAGGCACAGGTCACCCCCTTAGCAAACTGTAGGAGAGAGAATACAGTGACAGCTTTCAGTCTTTCCACGTAAGACTTGTTCTGTGTACCATGTAATTTCTTGGGGAGAAACCTCTGTGGTCTCTCCAGTTGTTGCAGGTGTCTAGTGAGGTACATGCAAAAGTGAGCATTGTACTCAGTTATTGGTCTGTTGAGGGCTGAGTATAATGGAATTATAATATCCTTAGATATAGATGCAATGCTTTTACTTATAAGATGTGCCACATAAAAGGACTTCCTTACTACTATGGATACATGATGGTCAAAGTTCAGATTGTTATCAACCTGAGTACCCAGATCATGTACCACTGGGTCTATACTTGGGGGGGGGGGGTGCTGTCTATAATGTAATTAGCAGAGTTGATAGCTTTCCCAAAGGGAATAATAATGCATTTTCTTTGCATTTAGCTTTAATCTGTGGCTTTAGCACCACTCATTTGTCTTTGTTAACCTTGTATGAAGTATATTAACATAATTGGGGGACACAATGATTGCTCCTAATTTGCAATCATCAGCGAACTTGATCAGCCTCAGGCTGACCAAGTTTGCCTGGAGTTCTGAGAAATAAATTCCAAACAGTAAGGGTACCAGCACAGAATCCTGTAGTATGCCAGTGGTGACTGGTCTTTTGCTAGGGGTGAAGTCACCCACTTTGACAGTATGTGTCCTGTTGGTGAGCCAAATGGCTGCCCATCTGGTACTGTAGGGGTTAATTCCCAAACAGGAGAATTACTCTATAATACCTGAGTGGGCTATTGTGTCAAATGTCTTGGCAAGGTCAAGATAGGTGGTATGCACTGTCTTTCCCTCATCCAGAGCCTTGGTGACTTACTTGAAGAACTTAACCATGTTTAACAGGCATGATCTACCATTACCAAATCTGAACTGGATTGGGTCCAGAGTTTGGAGATTACCTATGTCCTTGTTAATAAGGTCCATGATGATTCTTTCCATGGCCTTGCAGATGAGGCTAGTCAAGCTTATGGGCCTATAATTCCCACAGTCGGTTGATGGTCCTCCTTTATGCCGAGGGGTTACTGTTGCTGTCCTCCATTCCACTGGACCACAGCCAGCTTGCAGACTGTGGTTAAACAGGGATCCAAGTGGGTCTGCTAGGTCATGTTTTAAGTTGTTTTAAAGGCAACCTGGGATGTTGTCTGGTCCCATTGATGCCTTGTTTTTGGCCTTGGACAGCACCAAGATGACCTGCTCTCTTGAGATAATAGGCTGAGGAATGGTGGCGGGTATACTTTGGGAGATGACTGGAGAAGACAGGGGGTGAAGTCGGTGGTGCCATCCGCAACCAGTTCATTGCATTGCTGGGTAGTCCCTCTTACATTTTGGATGTAGTTTAACAATGCCTTTTGATTATCTTAGTTAGGGAGGCTATTTTTGCTTTGTAATTAGCTTTGGAGGACTTGACAAGATCTGTAATTTGTTTGTTTAAACTAGAAAGGATTTCTTCCTCTGCTGAGCCAGTTCCCTCTTGTTCTCAGACATTAGTTTATTTCTCTTGTTGCATATTCTGCTTATACTAAGGGTCTGCCAGGGTGGCTTGTTTTTTCAGCTAGACCTGGTCAGGTACAACTGATTCTATACAGCTGTTTAAGTGGTTATACAGGGCCTTGGTGTACACCTCTACATAGGAGTCCATGTCATCTGCATGTGAAGGGGCCTTGAAACTTCTTATACCATGACTTAGTAGGAGGTCATTTGTCTTTGAAACATTCTTAACTGTTTTTGAGCTTGATGGAGTATCTGGTCTTATAACTACACCAAACAAGATTGATTTATGGTCCAATCTTACCAGGGAGGACATTACACAGGGGAAGGTGCAGTGCTCTCCCATGTTAGTGAGTACTATGTCCAGGTCATCTGAGCCTTTTGTGGGTGTACTGAATAGCTGTTCCATTTGCACTGACAAAGTTCAAGAACCTCTGAGCCAGTATATTTGTGATCGTGTATGTTTCCTGTTTGATGGTAGAATAATTAAAATCACCCATGAGTAAGGTGTTGGGCTTTATGGCAAGTAACTCCAGTAAGTCCAGTTATGCGGTACACTTTTCCTGTTTCATGGGGGAGGACCTATAGCTAGCTATGATGTGGTAGGGGACTTTGCCTATAGTTAATTAGACATGGAATAGCTCAAGAGAGTCATACTGTTTGACCAGTCTCAAGGTGTACTTATCCTTTATGAAGATAGATCCACCTCTTCCTTTGATTCTTTCATGCTCAGTTTGTGGTTTGAATGTATGGAAGGCATTGTAGCCCTGCATGACTGGGGTGCTTTCCGCTCCTTTGAACCACGTCTCGGTGACTGCGGAGATCTCAGCATCTTCCAAAGTAAGGCGTGCTTCCAGGGAGTGCAGTTTCTTGTTTAGATTCCTAGCATTAAGTAGCAGTACCTCCAGTTTATCTAGAGAAGATTTTGTTAAGTTGAGAGGTTGTTTTTTTTTGTAACCCTGCCTAAAAAAAGCACAATAGGGGTGACTAGTGCTTTTGCCAGTATCTGAAAGCCTAGAAGACAGGTGCAGACCATCTCTGACAAAGCAGCATGGCCTGTCAGCCATGTCTTCCCAGGCTGACAGATATTAGATCCCCTTGGACAGACACCAGAAGCTAAGCCAATTGTTAAAGTCAATTCATTTCTTTGTCTGTCCCATAGTGGCATCCTACCACTCATCTCAGGCACTTCATCTGCATCACCTCTAGCTTTCTGAACTGCACTGCCTTTACTTCCCAGGTTTCTGTACCATACTACAGTACTGGTCACATCACGGTTTTGTACACCTTACTTTTTAGCTTCTTTAGCATTCTTCTGTCATACGCCACAACTGATACTCTGTTCCAGTTGGCTGCAGCTCCTCTGATTCTAGCTTTGACCTCCTCATTTAGACTTTCCTTCTAGTCAACCACCCCCTCCCAGATACTCGAAGCTGTTAACCTGTTCTGCTATTTCCCTTTCTATCTCACTTCTCAGCTTCTTCTGATTTCCCCATTTGCTGCCATTACAACTGTCTTATTTCTACTCACTTTCATCTCATGTGCCTTCAGTTTTGTATTTCATTCCCCTATCCTTTACTGAAGTTCTTGCCCAGAGAGTCTGCATGTAATGCCATAGTGTCTGCATACAACAACTTTGTTGATCTGTCCCCTCCAACCTGTTTACTAATGTAGTCCATCACCACTATGAACAGCAATGAGCTCAGAGCTGAACCCTGATGCACACCCACTCCTACTACTGGGACCCCTCTGCAAGACTGAACACTGTTGATGCTTAAGTCACTGGGTCCTTGTACATAGCTTGCACTATTTCTACCAATGTTTTTGGGACTTCAAACCACCACAGGGCTATCCAAATCAGCTTTCTTGAGACCTTGTCATATGCTTTCTCCAAGTCTAGGAATATCCAGTTGTATTCTTTCTTCATTTCTAGCGCCTTCTCAAGTATCTGTCTCACTGCAAACATTGGATCAGTTGTGCTGCATCCTGATCTGAATCTGAACTGCTCACCTCCCATTGTACCTTCTACTATACTCTGCATATTCGTTTATTAATCAGCCTCTCCAGAACTTTCAAGCAACGTGACAGGAGTTTGATAAATCTGGACTGCCCACAGTTGTGAATGTCCCTTTTGTTCTTGAACACTAGCTGTAGTATGCTTATTCTCCAGTCATCTGGAATACAACTTTCTATCCATTCTGCTATGAGTACCCTCAAGAGCAATTTCTCCCCTATCTTACTCATCATCTTTATTATATCTGCTGTGACCTCATCTGAGCCTGCTGCTTTCCCTGCCTTCATTTTCCTTAGTGCTGTTCTTACCTCCTCTGTGCTGGTCTCCTCCTCTTCTCCCATCACAGGCTGTGGCTGGGGCAGTACAGCTTCTGTGGGGTTTTCTTCATTCAGAAACTGCTGAAAGTACTCCTTCCACCTGCCTTTGATGTCCTTTGGACTGCTGATCAGGTTGTTTCTGGCTTCCCTCATGATAGGTGTGTAACTATTTTCTTTATCTTTCTATCTTTGCCTTGCAACCTGATATAGTTTCTTTGTGCCATCTACTGAGTCACTTTCCAGATGCTGGTAGAGTGCCTGTGATGTCTTGTTATTTGCTATTGCAACTCCTTTCATAGCCTCTTTGTTAGCCAACCAGTATTCCTCCCTAGCCTGATCCACCTTTTCTATATCCCACTTTTTCCTGCACTCCTTCTTTCTTTTGATGACTTCCAGGAATTCTGCATCCTACCACTAGCTTTCCTTATGTAACTTATTTCCATACCTGAGTCAGCTGCATATCTGTTCTATAGTCCTCACACATACTGTTTTGAGGTGCTGCCATTCTTCTTCAGCTCCACCTATTTCCAATTCTTGATGCTAGAGCCCTGAATAATTCCTTTTGTGCTTTTCTCCACTCAGCTTTCAGGTTTACTGCCTAGTCTCTGTCGATCTTAGGGTGTTCTCTGACCACTGCTTGTAAATGATTGTGGCAACCAGTAGTTTATGCCATGGCCAACTGTTTCACTGGGGATGACTTTGCAATAGCTGATTCTACCCCAGTGTCCTTTCCTTACTTGGAGGAAGTCTACCTGACTCGCATGTTGGCCACGCTTGTATATGATCTTGTGACTGTCTGTCTTTCTGATCCATATGTAGGTCACCATCAAGCCATTTTCCAGACAGAAGCCTAGAATGGCTTCTCCTTCTTTATTCCTGTTTCCCCACCCATGTGGCCCAGGCAGTCCTCATATCCTGTTCTGTCTGTCCAAATGTGTGCATTCTGGTCACCCATTATCAACATTAACACCAAATTCATGCTGTCCTGCTTTATCTAGTAGGTCCTGCAACTGCTGACTGAATGCACTTGTGGGGCATAGACTGAGATTATAAATACTGCCCTATTATTAGACTACAGTCTAATTGCCGTGAGTCTGTCATTAATTCTGATGACATCTCTCACTGCCTTCTGGATCCCAAGCCAAGAGGCTTTGCTGCACTACCCTTCCATCTTGTCTCCTGGATACATAGGATGTCCAGCCTCCTCCCTACCATCATATCATCCGCTTCCAAGCTTCATCCTGCCAGTGAACCTACACTGAGTACAGCAATTCTCAGTTCATGTTTGGCAGGCTAATTGGTTTTACATCCAGATTTCTCTCAACAGAGCTATCCCAGGTAACCCAAGCTGGACAACTGGACATCGGCCGGCCAATAACTTATTGACCCAGGGCTGCTGGGTTTTATGGTGGGCACACAATGACCAATAGGGGCACACATCCCCCTTCTACTGTTAGCATGGGTCTCTGATGTAAGTCAGAGTAGGACAGGTCCTCAACCCACTTATCACTGGTAAATACCCCATGCCCATTTTGGCAACATTAGTCAACATGACCAAATCATTTTACACCATTGAGTGGCTAACCCTGCCATGGCACTCAGTCTGTGACCCATGTTCTTCTGTCTTGAGGATACTGTGCACCACAGTAGATGTTCAACACAGTTGGTCTGTACAACTCATCCCCCTAGAGGACATCATCTGAGTCTGTCCTGCTGCCCTGCCCACAGCTCTAATCCTGGGTGAGTTTGAGATGGAAACACTCACATGTTTTTTGGAGGTGGAAGGAACACCACTGAGACACAGACAGAAAATGCAAACTCCAAACAGGCATTGGCAGGAGGTCAGGCTCAAACCTTGTATATGGGAGGCAAATACCTTAACAATTATGCCATCAGTCTGAATAATTTCTGAAATGGATAAAAAGAGAAAAAAAAAACAGGAGAAGAGCTAATATTGATCCTTGCTCTTCCCCTTTAAACTTGTTTTTTGCAGGTGGTGGGCTCTCCTGATCTAAGTATGAACTGAAATCGTCATACCGCAAAGAAAAGACAATATTCTGAGAAATGGCAAACCCGGATTTAGTTTTAGTGTATGTAAATCCAGATTTTCATTCATTCAGTCTCCACACGTTGTGAGTTGGTAGTGCAAATTCTGTCATTTCATATCAATTAAAAACTTTCTAAGGATGTTTAAAGCAGCAGGCATTATTAACTATACTAAACTAAATCTGTGTGGTGTTTTTTATTACTATGTGTTGTCTATCATATGAAAACATTCTGTTTTGCAAACTGAAAAAAGAATTCTGTATTAGACACTCTGCTGACATTTAAAGGCTAGTCTAGTAACATGATTTTTAATTCTCAGCAATTGAGAGATATGGGCACACTACTAACAGCATAATTGTTATTTAGAAGTAGTGTCCTGATTAGAATGGCCTGAGGTAATTATGGAGATTACCACCAGAGGGAGAAATTTCAGTGCAGAACACAAAATCAAGGAAGGGAAGGTTTTTGAAGTGGCACGTGGCAAAGGACACTTGAAAAAAGAAACGTTTTGTCAAAGAAAGTTGTTCAAGACAGTCACACACCAAAGAGAAAGTGGGCGTGTATGCAGTAAAGTGTCTTGTAAGTGTTAAGTTTGGATAATCTGTTATGTGTATTAGCAGCTAGCATGTCAGTTGTGGAAATGATCCATGTGTGTAGCAAATGATTCATAACTAGTTGTTTAATCTAAAGGAAGAAAAGAAATAGGGAAGAAGGAATGATTTTGTTTTTGAGGAGTTTGCCTAATTGCAGTTACAGAACATTATCAGCAGTGTTTTTGAGGCAAAAAAAAACTTTAGGAATAAAATGCTCATATTACTGAAAAGGTCAAAGTGTGACTTTTATTTTTGAACAGCTGTCAGTTGGTGTCATTAAGGGTGGCTGAGTTACATAAGCACCATGTCAGAGCACATGTATGTGTGCAGGTCTACTTCTTATGAGCTAAATTTCATTTGAATGAAATTCATTTGACTGAGACCAAAACACTGAAAGTTCAAAAGATTGAAAACTCATTTGACTGAAACTCAGAATACTGACACATTAAAGTAAAAGGTATATGCCCTTTTCCCCACTGTAGTGCGATCCTGGAGTTAATATATATAGTTAGGGGGGTGTTGGGGCCAAAGCCCCCCACATACTTTACACATTTTAAACCATACACATGGATATTTATAACTGCAATGAATAACTCTTTGCAGAAAACAATATTTACCTAAACCCCCACACCCCTGAATGTGGGGGGGGGGCTGTTCCCCCCACCCCCTAACTATATTTACTAACTCCAGGATCGCACTACAGTGGGGAAAAGGGCATATACCTTTAACTTTAATGTGTCAGTGTTATGAGTTTCAGTCAAATGAGTTTTCAGTCTTTTGAAATTTCAGTGTTTTGGTCTCAGTCAAATGAATTTCAGTCAAATGAAATTTAGGTCATATGAAGTAGACCCATGTGTGCATGTGTCTTTGGAAGACTGATAACAGATTAAAGTGGTGTTCTTTTTGATGTGTACCTTTGCATGTTACAGGAATCCATTTAAAATTCCATCCAGTTTAACACAAATTCACTTACTGTCTCTTCCAAATTAATTATTTTATTTTTATTTTATTTTACATTTGTTAACTGGGGGTGTCTGACTGAGCCGAAAAGGCCCTTTTTCAGCAGAGGCCCGGGGAGAAAAGCTCCACAAAGAAAAATTACAGACATATTTAGTTATTTAGACATGAT